>NW_024728165.1:0-61673 GCF_018991925.1 Homarus americanus
ATACTCGATCAGAAAGTTTTTGTTATACTCGATCAGGGGACTTTGTTTTTACTCGACCGGGGACTGTTGCTCTCGATCAGGGCTTTGTTATACTCGATCAGGAACTTTGTTATATACTCGATCAGGGGACTGTTATACTCGATCAGGGGACTTTGTTGCCGCTCGACCAGGGGCCTTTTGTTATATACTCGATCGGGGCCTTTGTTATATCGATAGGGGGCTCTTTTTGTTATACTTTCGATCAGAATTTGTAATACTCGATCAGAAATTTGTTATACTCGACCAGGGACTTTGTTATACTCGATCAGGGGACTTTGTTATACTCGATTAGGGGCCTTTGTTATACTCGATCAGGGGCCTATGTTATACTCAATAATAAGACTTTGTTATACTCGACCAGGGGACTTTGTTATACTCGACCAGGGAGCTTTTTTTATACTAGATCAGGGGGCTTTGTTATACTCGATCAGAGGGCTTTGTTATACTCGTTCAGGGGACTTTGTTATACTCGACCAGGGGACTTAGTTATACTCGATGAGGGGGCTTTGTAATACTCGATCAGGGAACTTTGTTATACTCGAACAGGGGGCTTTTTTTATACTCGATCAGGGGGCTTTGTTATACTCAATCAGAGGGCTTTGTTATACGCGATCAGGGGACTTTGTTATATACTCGATCAGGGGATTTGAAATATTCGATCAGGGGACTTTGTTTTTACTCGACCAGGGAGACGCTTTATTATATACGATCAGAGACCTTTGTTATACTCGATAATTGGGCTGTTATACTCAATTTGGGGACATTGTTATACTCGATCAGGGGACTTTGTTATTCTCGATGAGAGGACTTTGTTATACTCGACCAGAGGCCTTTGTTATACTCGATCAGCAGACTTTGTTATACTCGATCAGGGGTTTTTGTTTTACTCGATCAGGGGACTTTGTCATACTCGATCAGGGGACTTTGTTATACTCGATCAGGAGCCTTTGTTATACTCAATTATGGGTCTTTGTTATACTTGATCAGAGGACTTTGTTATACTCGATCAGGGGACTTTGTTATACTCGACCAGAAGGCATTTTTATACTCGATCAGGGGGCTTTGTTATACTCGATCACAGAGCTTTGTTATACTCGATCAGGCGTCTTTGTTATACTCGACCAGGGGACTTTGTTATACACGATCAGGGGGCTGTGTTATACTCGATCATGGAACTTTGTTATACTCAATCAGGGGAATTTGTTATACTCAATCAGGGGAATTTGTTATACTCGACTAGGGGACTTTGTTAAACTCGACCAGGGGGCTTTTTTATTCTCGATCAGGGGGATTTGTTATACTCGATCAAAGGGCTTTGTTATAATCGATGAGAGGGCTTTGTTATACTCGATCAGGGGACTTTGTTATACATGACCAGGGGACTTTGTTTTACTCGATCAGGGGACTTTGTTATACTCGATGAGAGGAGTTTGTTATACTCGACCAGGGGCCTTTGTTATACTCGATCAGGGGACTTTGTTATACTTGATCAGAGGGCTTTGTTATACTCGATCAAGGGCTTTATTATATTCGATAAGGGGACTTTGTTATACTCAATTAGGGGACTTTGTTATACTCGATCAGAGGACTTTGTTATACTCGATCAGGGGACTTTGAAGTACTGGATCAGGGGACTTTGTTATACTCGACAAGGAACCTTTATTATACTCAATCAGGGCCTTTGTTATACTCGATTAGGGGACTTTGTTATACTCGATGAGGGGACTTTGTTATACTCGACCAGGGGCCTTTGTTAAACTCGATCAGGGGCCTTCCTTATACTTGATCAGGGATCTTTGTTATATTCGATCAGGGGAATTTGTTATACTCCATCAGGGGAATTTGTTATACTCGACCAGGGGACTTTGTTATGCTCGATCAGGGGACTTTGTTATACTCGATCAGGGGCCTGTGTTATACTCGATAATGGGACTTTGTTATACTCGACTAGGGGACTTTGTTATACTCGACCAGGGGGCATTTTTTATACTCGATCTGGGGGCTTTGTTATACTCGACCAGGGGACTTTGTTATACTCGACCAGGGGACATTGTTATACTCGAGCAGGGGGTTTTGTTATACTTGATCAGGGGACTTTGTTATACTCGATCAGGGGAATTTGTTATACTCGATCAGGGAGCATTGTTATACTCAATCAGGAGCCTTTGTTATACTCGTCCAGGGGATTTTGTTATACTCGATCAGTGGAGTTTGTTATACTCGATCAGGAGGGTTTTTTATACTCGATAAGGGGACTTTGTTATACTCGATAAGGGGACTTTTTTATACTCGATCTTGGGTTTTGCTCTACTCGATCTGAGGGCTTTGTTATACTCGACCTGGGGACATTGTTATTCTCGATAAGGGGACTTTGTTGTACTCGATCAGGGGACTTTGTTATACTCGATCAGGGGACTTTGTTAAACTCCACCGTAAGCCTTTGTTATTCTCGATCAGGGGCCTTTGTTATACTCGATAATGGGACTTTGTTATACTCTATCAGGGGACGTTGTTATACTCGACCAGGGGGCTTTTTTATACTCTATCACGGGGCTTTGTTATACTCGATAAGAGGGCTTTGTTATACTCGATCAGGGGACTTTGTTATACTCGACGAGGGGGCTTTCAAATATTCAATTAGGGGACTTTGTTATATTCGATCAGAGGACTTTGTTATACTCGATCAGGGGACTTTGTTATACTCGATCAGAAAGCTTTGTTATACTCGATCAGGGGACTTTGTTTTACTCAACCAGGGGACTTTGTTATACTCGATCAGGCGACTTTGTTATACTCGATCAGGGGACTTTGTTATACTCGACCAGGGGCCTTTGTTATACTCGATCAGGGGCCTTTTTTATACTCGATCAGGGATCATTGTTATACTCGATCAGGGGAATTTGTTATACTCGATCAGGGGAATTTGTTATACTCGACCAGGGGACTTTGTTATACACGATGAGGGGACTGTGTTATACTCGATTAGAGGCCTTTCTTATACTCGATCCGGGGCCTATTTTATACTCAATAATAAGACTTTGTTATACTCGACCAGGGGACTTTGTTATACTCGACCAGGGGGCTTTTTTATAGTCGATTAGGGGGCTTTGTTATACTCGATCAGAGTACTTTGTTATACTCGATCAGGGGACTTTGTTATACTCGACCAGGGGACTTAGTTATACTCGATGAGGGGACTTTGTAATACTCGATCAGGGAACTTTGTTATACTTGATCACGGGAATTTGTTATACTCGATCAGGGGAATTTGTTATACTCGACCAGGGTACTTTGTTATACTCGATCAGGGGGCTTTATTTTACTCGATAAGGGGACTTTGTTATACTCGATCAAGGGACTTTTTTATACTCGATCATGGGCTTTGATATACTCGATCAGAGGGCTTTGTTATACTCGATCAGGAGACTTTGTTATACTCGATCAGGGAACTTTGTTATACTCGAACAGGGGGCTTTTTTTATACTCGATCAGGGGGCTTTGTTATACTCGAACAGGGGGCTTTTTTTATACTCGATCAGGGGGCTTTATTATACTCGATCAGAGGGCTTTGTTATACGCGATCAGGGGACTTTGTTATACCCGACGAGGAGGCTTTGTTATACTCAATTTGGGGACATTGTTATACTCGATTAGGGGACTTTGTTATACTCGATCAGGGAATTTTGTTATACGCGATCAGGGGACTTAGTTATACTGGATCACGGGACTTTGTTACACTCGATCAGGGGACTTTGTTATACTCGATCAGGGGTGTTTGTTTTACTCGATTAGGGGACTTTGTTATACTCGATCAGGGGATTTTGAAATATTCGATCAGGGGACTTTGTTTTACTCGACCAGGGGCCTTTATTATTCTCGATCAGGGCCTTTGTTATACTCGATAATTGGACTTTGTTATACTCGATCAGGGTGGCTTTGTTATACTCGATCAGGTAACTTTGTTATATTCGAGCAGGGGACTTTGTTATACTTGATCAGGGGACTTTGTTATACTTGACCAGGGGCCTTTTTTATACTCGATCAGGAAACTTTATTATACTCGATCTGGGGAATTTGTTAGCCTTGATCAGGGGAATTTGTTATACTCGACAGGGGACTTTGTTATACCCGACCAGGGGGCTTTTTTATACTCGATCAGGGGCCTTTCTTATACTCGATCAGGGGAATTTGTTAGCCTTGATCAGTGGAATTTGTTATACTCGACTATGGAACTTTGTTATACTCGATCAGGGGACTTTGTTATACTCGACCAGGGGGCTTTTTTATACTCGATCAGGTAACTTTATTTTACTCGATCTGGGGAATTTGTTAGCCTTGATCAGGGGAATTTGTTATACTCGACTATGGAACTTTGTTATACTCGATCAGGGGACTTTGTTATACTCGATCAGGGGCCTGGGTTATACTCGATAATGGGACTTTGTTATACTCGACTACGGGACTTTGTTATACTCGACCAGAGGGCTTTTTTATACTCGATGAGGGGGCTTTGTTATACTCGATCAGAAGGGTTTGTTATACTCGATCAGGGGACTTTGTTATACTCGACCAGGGGACTTTGTTATACTCGATCAGGGGGCTTTGTAATACTCGATCAGGGAACTTCGTTATACTCGATCAGGGGAATTTGTTATACTTGATCATGGGACTTTGTTATACTCGATTAGGGGCCTTTGTTATACTCGATCAGGGGACTTTGTTATACTCAACCAGGGGCCTTTGTTATGCTCGATAAGGAGCCTTTGTTATATTCGATCATGGGACTTTGTTAAACTCGACCAGGGGACATTGTTATACTCGACCAGGGGGCTTTTTTATACTCGATCAGGGGGTTTTGTTATACTTGATCAGGGGACTTTGTTATACTCGATCAGGGGAATTTGTTATACTCGATCAGGGGGCTTTATTATACTCTTTGTTATACTCGATCAGGGGACTTTTTTATACTCGATCAGAGGACTTTGTTATACTCAATCAGGTCTGTTTGTTTTACTCGATCAGGGGACTTTGTTATACTCGATCTGGGGACTTTGTTATACTCGATCAGGGGACTTTGTTATACTCGACCAGGGACTTTGTTATACTCGATCAGGGGGCTGTGTTATACTCGATTAGGGAACTTTGTTATACTCGATCAACGGACTTTGTTCTACTTGATCAGGGGACTTTGTTATACTCGATCAGGGGGCTTTGTTATACCCGATCAGGGAACTTTGTTATACTCGATCAGGGGACTTTGTTATTCTCGATGAGAGGACTTTGTTATACTCGACCAGAGGCCTTTGTTATACTTGATCAGCAGACTTTGTTATACTCGATCAGGGGTTTTTGTTTTACTCGATCAGGGGACTTTGTCATACTCGATCAGGGGACTTTGTTATACTCGATCAGGAGCCTTTGTTATACTCAATTATGGGTCTTTGTTATACTTGATCAGAGGACTTTGTTATACTCGATCAGGGGACTTTGTTATACTCGACCAGAAGGCATTTTTATACTCGATCAGTGGGCTTTGTTATACTCGATCACAGAGCTTTGTTATACTCGATCAGGCGTCTTTGTTATACTCGACCAGGGGACTTTGTTATACACGATCAGGGGCTGTGTTATACTCGATCATGGAACTTTGTTATATACTCGATCAGGGGAATTTGTTATACTCGACCAGGGGACTTTGTTAAACTCGACCAGGGGGCTTTTTTATACTCGATCAGGATTTGTTATACTCGATCAAAGGGCTTTGTTATAATCGATGAGAGGGCTTTGTTATACTCGATCAGGGGACTTTGTTATACATGACCAGGGGACTTTGTTTTACTCGATAAGGGAACTTTGTTATACTCGATGAGAGGAGTTTGTTATACTCGACCAGGGGCCTTTGTTATACTCGATCAGGGGACTTTGTTATACTCGATCAGAGGACTTTGTTATACTCGATCAGGGGACTTTGAAGTACTGGATCAGGGGACTTTGTTATACTCGACAAGGACCCTTTATTATACTCAATCAGGGCCTTTGTTATACTCGATCAGGGGACTTTGTTATACTCGATGAGGGGACTTTGTTATACTCGACCAGGGGCCTTTGTTAAACTCGATCAGGGGCCTTCCTTATACTTGATCAGGGATCTTTGTTATATTCGATCAGGGGAATTTGTTATACTCCATCAGGGGAATTTGTTATACTCGACCAGGCGACTTTGTTATACTCAATCAGGGGAATTTGTTATACTCGATTAGGGGCCTTTGTTATACTCGATCAGGGGCCTGAGTTATACTCGATAATGGGACTTTGTTATACTCGACTAGGGGACTTTGTTATACTCGACCAGGGGGCTTTTTTATACTCGATCTGGGGGCTTTGTTATACTCGACCAGGGGACATTGTTATACTCAAGCAGGGGGTTTTGTTATACTTGATCAGGGGACTTTGTTATACTCGATTAGGGGAATTTGTTATACTCGATCAGGGAGCATTGTTATACTCAATTAGGAGACTTTGTTATATTCGTCCAGGGGATTTTGTTATACTCGATCAGGGGAGTTTGTTATACTCGATCAGGAGGGATTTTTTTACTCGATAAGGGGACTTTGTTATACTCGATCAGGGGACTTTTTTATACTCGATCTTGGGTTTTGCTCTACTCGATCTGAGGGCTTTGTTATACTCGACCTGGGGACTTTGTTATTCTCGATAAGGGGACTTTGTTGTACTCGATCAGGGGACTTTGTTATACTCGATCAGGGGACTTTGTTAAACTCGACTATGGGCCTTTGTTATTCTCGATCAGGGGCCTTTGTTATACTCGATAATGGGACTTTGTTATACTCTATCAGGGGACTTTGTTATACTCGACCAGAGGACTTTGTTATACTCGACCAGGGGCCTTTGTTATACTCGATCAGGGGCCTTTTTTATACTCGATCAGGGATCTTTGTTATACTCGATCAGGGGAATTTGTTATACTCGATCAGGGGAATTTGTTATACTCGACCAGGGGACTTTGTTATACACGATGAGGGGACTGTGTTATACTCGATTAAGGGGCCTTTGTTATACTCGATCAGGGGCCTATGTTATACTCAATAATAAGACTTTGTTATACTCGATCAGGGGACTTTGTTATACTCGACCAGGGGGCTTTTTTATACTCGATTAGGGGGCTTTGTTATACTCGATCAGAGTGCTTTGTTATACTCGATCAGGGGACTTTGTTATACTCGACCAGGGGACTTAGTTATACTCGATGAGGGAACTTTGTAATACTCGATCAGGGAACTTTGTTATACTCGATCAGGGGAATTTGTTATACTCGATCAGGGGAATTTGTTATACTCGACCAGGGTACTTTGTTATACTCGATCAGGGGGCTTTATTTTACTCGATAAGGGGACTTTGTTATACTCGATCAGGGTACTTTTTTATACTCGATCATGGGCTTTGATATACTCGATCAGAGGGCTTTGTTATACTTGATCAGGGGACTTTGTTAATCTTGATAAGGGGACTTTGTTATACTCGATCAGGGGACTTTGTTATACTCGATCAGGGGCCTTTGTTATTCTCGATCAGGGGATTTTGTCACACTCGATCAGGGGGCTTTGATATACTCGATCAGGGGACTTTGTATATACTCGATCAGGAGACTTAGTTATACTCGATCAGGGGACTTTGTTATACTCGATCAGGGGACTTTGTTATACTCGATCAGGGGACTTTGTATATACTCAACCAGGAACTTTGTTATATTCAATCAGGGCCCTTTCTTATACTCGATGAGAGGGCTTTGTTATGCTTGATGAGGGAACTTTGTTATTCTCGATGAGGAGACTTTGTTATACTCGATGAGGGGGACTTTGTTATATGCGATCAGGGGACTTAGTTATACTCGATCAGGGGACTTTGTTATACTCGATGTGGGATGTTTGTTTTACTCGATCAGGGGACTTTGTTATACTCGATCATGGGACTTTGGAGTACTCGATCAGGGGACTTTGTTATCCTCGACCAGGAGCCTTTATTATACTCGATCACGGCCTTTGTTATACTCGATAATTGGACTTTGTTATACTCGAACAGGGGACTTTGTTATACTCGACCAGGGTTTTTTTTATACTCGATTAGGGGGCTTTGAAATACTCGACCACAGAGCTTTGTTATACTCGATCACGGGAATTTGTTATACTCGGCCAGGGGAATTCGTTACACTCGATCAGGGGGTTTTGTTATACTCGAGCAGGGAACTTTGTTATACTCGATCAGGGGACTTTGTTATACTCGATCAGGGGACTTTGTTATACTCGACCAGGGGCCTTTGTTATACTCGATCAGGGGCCTTCCTTATACTTGATCAGGGATCTTTGTTATACTCGATCAGGGGAATTTGTTATACTCCATCAGGGGATTTTGTTATACTCGACCAGGGGACTTTGTTATACTCGATCAGGGGACTTTGTTATACTCGATTAGGGGCCTTTGTTATACTCGATCAGGGGCCTGTGTTATACTCGATAATGGAACTTTGTTATACTCGACTAGGGGACTTTGTTATAACTCGACCAGGGGGCTTTTTTATGCTCGATCAGGGGGTTTAGTTATACTCGATTAGAAGGCTTTGTTATTCTCGATCAGGGGACTTTGTTATACTCGACCAGGGGACTTTGTTATACTCGATCAGGTGGCTTTGTAATACTCGATCAGGGAACTTTGTTATACTCGATCAGGGGAATTTGTTATACTCGATCATGGGACTTTGTTATACTCGATTAGAGGCCTTTGGTATACTCTATCAGGGGACTTTGTTATACTCGACCAGGGGCCTTTGTTATGCTCGATAAGGCGCCTTTGTTATATTCGATCATGGGACTTTGTTATACTCGACCATGGGACATTGTTATACTCGACCAGGGGGCTTTTTTATACTCGATCAGGGAACTTTGTTATACTCGACCAGGAGCCTTTCTTATACTCGATTAGAGGGCTTTGTTCTACTCGATCAGAGGGCTTTGTTATACTCGATCAGGGGACTTTGTTATACTCGGCCAGGGGACTTAGTTATACTCGATGAGGGGGCTTTGTAATACTCGATCAGGGAACTTTGTTATACTCGATCAGGGGAATTTGTTATACTCGATCAGGGGAATTTGTTATACTCGAACAGGGGACTTTGTTATACTCGATCAGGGGCCTTTGTTATACTCGATCAGGTGCCTTTGTTATTCTCGATAATGGTACAATGTTATAGGGACTCTTGTTATACCCGACGAGATACTTTATATACCCAATCAGGGACTTTATATCCCAATCAGAGACTTTTACAAACTAATCAGACTTTGTTATACCGATCAGAGACTTAAAATCGATCAGGGACCCTCATACCCGAAAGAGGGGCTTTATTATACTCGATCAGGACTTTGTATATACCTCAAGAAGGACTTTGTTATATCAACAGCCCCCTTATACTGATGAGGGGCTTTGTTATGCTTGATGAGGGACCTGCTATTCCCGATGAGGAGACTCATATACCGATGAGGGACCAGATATCGACCAGGACTTAGCCATAAACATCAGACCTGTTATACCCGATCTGGGATGTTTGTTTTACCATCAGGGACTTGCTATACCCGACAGGGACTGTATACCGACCAGGGGTTATACCCCATGAGGGCTTTGCTATACCCGATCAGACCTTGTATATACTCAAGAAGGACTTATTATATTCAATCAGCCCTTTCATACTCGCGAGGGGCTACATGCTTGATGAGGGACTTTGTTATTCTCGATGAGGAGATTCTTTGTTATACTCGATGAGGGGGACTTTGTTATATGCGATCAGGACTTAGTTATACTCGATCAGGGACTTTTTTGTTACTCGATCTGGGATGTTTGTTTTACTCGATCAGGGACTTTGTTATACTCGATCAGGGACTTTGTTATACCTTCGGGATCAGGGACTTCGGTTATACTCGACCAGGGACTTTTGTTATACAATGACAGGAATTGTGTTATACGACACACTTGACCAACACTGGAACATGTTCAGATACATTCAGGAGCCAGTTCATGCCCAGTACTTGCCAACAGTGCGTAAGAGACGTGACCGACCACCCAAGCGGCTAACGAGGCGATTAGTGGCGAAGAGGATAAAAGTAAAAGTAAAGAATTATTGACCATGTTCAAGCCACGAATAAGTCGCTAGAGATGTTTACCAAGTTGACCAGTTAGCTCAGAGGCAGGTACTGTACGAGAACCGAACTAGTAATAACAGCTACAGCGATTGTGCTTTCATATTTCTAAATGATCGGTATCCACTATGGAAATATTCCCCCTTAGTTATCATCATAAACTTCATAAGTAACTATTACATACAAGTTTACCAACAATCACAGGTGGTAGAAAATCGAGGCATTTGAGAAAAAAGAAAACGGGTGAAGAAGGGAGACTCTGGTAACACTGTAATAACACTCACTTTCATCCTCTTCGTCACTGGTCGGCTCGTTAGTCTGATTAAATATATATTTTAGTGTAGCAATCATAATTTATCAAAGTTTACATACTAGGAAAAAATTAATAGCACAATCTGCCAGAGAGTGTTGTGACGGCACCGAGAGCGAGCTCATTCAAGGCCAGACTTGACCAACACTGGAGCAGGTTCCGATATATTCGGGAGCCAGTTCATGCCCAGTACTTGCAAACAGTGCGCAACAGAGACGTGACTGACCGCCCAAGCAGCTAGCCGATCAGTGGCGAAGAGGATAAAAGCAAAAGTAAGAATGTTGAGAGACTGAAAGGCTTTTCTTTTCTATATTGTCACTTAAACTTTGCTTTATTCATAGAAGCCAAATACGGCAGTTCTATTTCCGGAGCAATAACTAATGACGCCTTTCGTAACTGATCAGTGGTTCATTCCTGTTAGAATCATAATTTAGTAAATTCAAATTCGTGTTTTCCTTGTTTCCTTACTTATTATCTATTCCATTCACACACACAAACGTTTCAGAGAAAATCCCCAAGAAATGCAATACATTATTAAGTGCGTGATTCTAAAAGTTACTTTTTATCAAAATTTAATTCAAAATTACTTGGCAAAAAAAAAGTTACTCTTTATAACTAAAAATTATGAGAGATGACATAGCTGCAAGAATATCTAACATCAATGAAGTAATTTAGTCAGTCATAAGATACTTTATTGACCCAAGATGAAAGACACCCCCAATAAAATACTACGAAGATTCAAAAGAGTCTCCCATTATCGACTTGAAGCTGGCAGCAGATTGGAAACTTAACTGGTTCCGCCGTTGTGATTTACATAGACCAGAGGTTTTAAGATGATCTCTCACCAACACGACAACAAAACTCTCGCTGGGTGAGGTCTTCTTCGCTTGCTCATAATATTTTATCTAGTGAAAAATACATTATCTTGTAGCATTCCCTTTCTTACTTGACAAACTACACAGAAACTAATGATTGACCGAACGTGAAGATATTTTCCAGTTGACAGTTTCACATTCAATCACATTTATTCGATAACATTCTATAACTATATGCAAAGTTAATAATCCGTTTTGGTAGGAGGAAAACTGGGTAACGGGGTGGAGGGGCGACGCATGCTGGAGAAGCCTAGTGAACTAATACGCTTATGTACACAACACTGACCAAGCTGGTGTGTGACCCACCAACCCGTCTTTACCAACAGTAAGAGCAAGAGACAACCACCACCGCTGCCACCACGACCACCACCACACCACCACCACCGCTGCCACCACGACCACCACCACAACACCACCACCACCGCTGCCACCACGACCACCACCACAACACCACCACCACCGCTGCCACCACGACCACCACCACAACACCACCACCACCGCTGCCACCACGACCACCACCACAACACCACCACCACCGCTGCCACCACGACCACCACCACAACACCACCACCACCGCTGCCACCACGACCACCACCCACAACACCACCACCAGCCACCACGACCACCACCACAACCACCGCAGCCACCGACCACCACCACAACACCACCACCACCGCAGCCACCACGACCACCACCACACCACCACCACCGCTGCTGCCACCACGACCACCACCACAACACCACACCGCTACCACGACCACCACCACAACACCACCACCACCGCCACCGACCACCACCACAACATCACCACCACCGCAGCCACCACGACCACCACCACAACACCACCACCACCGCTGCCACCGACCACCCCACCACAACACCACCACCACCACACCACGACCACCACCACAACACCACCACCACCGCAGCCACCACGACCACCACCACAACACCACCACCACCGCTGCCACCGACCACCACCACAACACCACCACCACCGCTGCCACCACGACCACCACCACAACATCACCACCACCGCAGCCACCACGACCACCACCACAACACCACCACCACCGCTGCCACCACGACCACCACCATACACCAAAACAACACCACCACCACAACAACATCCATAACAACAACACTGACACCACAGCTAGCAACACTAACACCTACAACAACAATGACACGACCACTCACAACAACAACAACAACAATAACACGACCACTCACAACAACAACAACAACAATAACACGACCACTCACAACAACAACAACAACAATAACACGACCACTCACAACAACAACAACAACAATAACGACCACTCACAACAACAACAACAACAATCACAACAACAACAACAATAACACGACCACTCACAACAACAACAACAACAATAACACGACCACTCACAACAACAACAACAACAATAACACGACCACTCACAACAACAACAACAATGTAAAGAGAAGATTTGAGAATAAAGAGAAGTACTGTATATGAATTATTTAGAGGGATTGCAAGGTTAGGAAGTCTGTAGTGTAGTTTTAACAATGTTTAAAAGTATAAATGAAATTATAGAGGTTAATACCTATGGTATGAAAACAATACGCCATGTAAGTAATTGCTGGAAAGTGTGGCCGATAAACTTCATCTCATCAAAACACAATAACCACCTGTAAAATTGACACAAAATATCATTGACTCTTCCTTGCATAATGTTTCCGACACCTTACCAATGACCAACACTGACTGGCCCCGACTGGCCCCTCTGAAGTCTGAGCCTTGGCCACTGCCGTAAACCACTGCTGCCGTGGCAGTATTTACTCCGATTTTCAAGGACATTCAACCTCGTGATGCATTCACACTCCCTAAGCATCATAGTCATGTGAGTGTGACAGTCGGATGGTAAGAGCCAGTGGCCAGGCTATGAGTAATGTGTTGTGAGCCTCTGCATGTTATGAGATACAGTCGCCTGCACTTATACATGGTACAGTGACCGGTGTTGCGAGATGTGGCAACTCTGTTACAGTTTATTTACATTATATCAAAACTCCCGGAATGGTCCTAAGAAACCTCGCAATAGTAACCACACTTTAGGATGCTAGATAAGCATGCCACAGAGTTGCCACATCTCACAAAACGTGCCAGCCACTGTACCAGGTATAAGTGCAGACGACTGTGCCTGTACTGTTCTGATACTCGGTTTACCTCTATTTTCAGATAAGTCTTATCACCTCAATCCAGCATTAATTATGTTACAAAGATTCTTCTACTTGTGATCTGTTCATTGATGAGAACTTGGTATAGCTTATATAATTACAGGTACATCACCACCACAACAACAACAACAGCAACAACAACAACAACAAACACGACAACATCAATGAGCAAAAGTAAAACAGTCAATAGCATAAGAGTTAATACACCAAAAAGAAGAGAAAAAAGCATATAAACAAATAAACAATATTACAGAAATCTAAAACCTATATAACAAATACAACAAAAATCACCTGAAAACAAACAAATAAAGACAAAATCATCGAAAGCCACCTTACATCAGCGGCACAAAAACAAAAAAAATCATGAAAAGATGCGCACCAAAAACTTGCAGATAATCAATAACCAGCAACTTTGTCTCCAGCAGTTGATGAGCCGCCGCCGCAGATGACAACACAAACATGACACCTCAGACGCCCCGTGATGTTCCTCCCTCTCCTCCCCCTCACCCCCATCCCTCTTCACCACCTCCTCCTCCTCCCGTCTCCTTACCCCATCCTGCCTAACCCCCCCCACCTCTAGGATTCCTCGCCTCGCCTCCTCTCCATCATTCAACTCCTCCCTTTCCCTCTCTTCATCACTCTTCACCTCCTCTCCCCTCACCCTATCCTTCAACATCTCATCCCCCCTCCTGGGCCGTCTCCATCACTTCCATTTCACCCCTTTCATTCTTCTTCACCCGCTACCTTCCCTCTCCCTATTATTTCTCAACCCCTGCCCTTCACTCTCCACTCCCCCAGTAGATGACACAGAGGTTGTAGTGTCAGTCTCCTCCAGCAGGTGACAGAGGTTGTGGTGTCAGTCTCCTCCAGCAGGTGACACAGAGGTTGTGGTGTACTGTTCCTATCGTGTTAGTTCTTACAACTCTATGTCGAATTTATCTTCGTCACAATCGACGCCTTTCGAAAGTTTGTTTTCTCTGTACTGGCCGAGCAGCCCGCGCTGAAGCATCTTATGAATGAATCTATTTACCATTTTCCGCAACTAAGATACAACTGACTCATAGAAAGATGTCAGACAGAAATGCATCAAAATTTCACTAAAGGCACTCCTAATTAAGGTAAAATTTAATTCATCCACCAATCGTTTAGAATCAGATCCATGATCCGTGTTATCAATATATTTATGATAAATTTCGTTTAACTGGGGATTTCTACACAATATGACGCCATCTGGGTGTTTTTCCTTTGGTGAAACTGTTTTAGGTATAGTATTTATCCTCAGTCAGGAGGAAGCTTTGACGCAGGACTCTCTGAAGACTGAGACTCACGGCTGGAGTTTTGTTTGTACTCCAGAGAGATGTGTGGGTACACGTCCCAGGCCTGAGGCTCCGTACGTTTGTTGTTTTGGTGAGGGAGGAAAGAACATACATACATACATACATATATATATATATATATATATATATATATATATATATATATATATATATATATATATATATATATATATATATATATATATATATATATATATATATATATATATATATATATATATATATATATATATATATATATATATATATATATATATATATATATATATATATATATATATATATATAGTGATGCAGGTCCAAGCAGTCATGCAGATATGAACAAGTTATAGGCAGTGAAAAGCTGGATGGACAGGTTAGGGAGGAACACAGATGAGGGAGGACAGAACAGGTAAGGGAGGACAGAATGGACAGGTGGGATAGGACAACGAGAGGGAGAGACAGACGAGGGGAAGACAGGCGCGCGAGTCCCAGCTCTCAGCAATATAGCGTCAGTGTTTGAGTCCTGCCACTCAGACGTCTGCCGGGGAGAAAGGCTCTCCTCTGAGACAATACCCGCCGCTACAAAAGCCCTTTATCCAGCATCTCCCACTAGCAAGGACAAGACAAGAAATAATACGGATTTCGTCTTCGATGGCATACAAGCCCTCCCCTTTTTTCACAGCTTTTTAAACACCTAAGATTTTTGTGTTGGTTACTCATTGGATGGTTGTGTTGGTTACTCATTAGGTGGTTGTGTTGGTTACTCATTGGGTGGTTGTGTTGGTTACTCATTGGATGGTTGTGTTGGTTACTTATTGTTTGGTTGTGTTGATTACTCATTGAATGGTTGTGTTGGTTACTCATTGATTGGTTGTGTTGGTTACTCATTGATTGGTTGTGTTGGTTACTCATTGGTTGGTGTTATGGGCCTATCTTTGTTTAGGTGACTGCCACGTGTCACTCCGATGTTTGTGTGTTTTTATGACGACGGAAAAAAAATCTTAAGATGGACACGAAGCTCGAGTATTGCTTTTTTTTCCGAAGTTGTTGTTGTTGGTGGTAGTGCTGCCAGTCCGACTGTGATGATAGTGGTGGTAATAGTGGTGGTGGAGGTCTTGGCAGCCAGATGGTGAAAGGTAGTGTTGGAAGGTGGTGTTGGTAGTGGTAGAAGGTGGTGTTGGGAGTGGTGGAAGGTGGTGTTGGTAGTGGTGGAAGGTGGTGTTGGGAGTGGTGGAAGGTGGTGTTGGGAGTGGTGGAAGGTGGTGTTGGGAGTGGTGGAAGGTGGTGTTGGTAGTGGTGGAAGGTGGTGTTGGGAGTGGTGGAAGGTGGTGTTGGTAGTGGTGGCAGTACTGGCGGCCGTCAGAGTCTGACATCCTGCCTGCAATAAACTCAACAGGAATTTACCATTTGACAGCTTGTTCATCTAGAAGGGAGAGATAGGGTGAGAGATGAGGAGAGAGAGAGGTCTTATCCCGGGGACGACGTGGAGAGAAGGGAGTGTTTTCGTCTTCTAGAGGGAGAAAGAGAGGAGATTGCCTTGTCTTTCACAACAGGTGGGAGGCACGACGGATGGTGTCTCGTCTTGTGAAAAAAAAATGAAAGGGTGGCCGGATGGTCTCGCCTCCTGAGGGTGTAAGGTTAAGCCTCGGGGAAAGATGAAGAATAATGAATATTTCTCCAGGGAAAATAAGAATGAGGGGAAAGAGGGAAAAGCAAGACGTGTAAGAAAGTTATCAGCACACACACACACACACACACACACACACACACACACACACACACACACACACACACACACACACACACACACACACACACCATCTCCATATCCCAAACTGGATCTTTCCTACAGACACAATCTTCTCAACATCTTAATCGTTCTGGGGAAGACGAGGGCTGTATTCGACATCTTGTAAGGGACATATCAGAGCCGTCACGATACGATAGAGAGGTAAGTACAAAAAAAAATACACACACACACAAAAAAAAAAAGATTTCCGGAGTGGTGAAAGTTTGCCATCGACTGGACGGGAGAGCAGCGGTCGAGGGAACCTGGTAATCCATTCAGCAGTGTTCATGGTAACGTGGACACGCAAAGACTCGAATTTGGAAAGAGTCATCTGGGCATGTGGCTTCCATTTACCGTTTTTAGAATTTGACTGATGAGAGTTGAGGTTTCTGGTGTTGGCAGTGATGGTGATTCCGGCGGTGTGAAAGTGGTGGTGTTGACAGTGATGGTGATTCTGGTGGTGCTTGTTGTAGTGGTGGTGATGGTGGTGGGGCTTGTTGTAGTGGTGGTGATGGTGGTGGGCTTAGTGGTGGTGATGGTGTGATGGTGCTTGTTGTAGTGGTGGTGAGTGGTGGTGATGGTGGTGGGGCTGTTGCATGGTGGGTGTTGTTGATGGTGGTGCTGGTGGTGGTGTTGTAGTGGTGGTGATGGTGGTGGTTGGGGTGGTTGTGTGGTGATGGTGGTGGGCTTGTTGTAGTGGTGGTGATGGTGGTGATGGTGTGGTGGTGATGGTGGTGGGGCTTGTTGTAGTGGTGGTGATGGTGGTGATATGGCAGATCCTGCTGTTTTGTCGTCACCTGCTTTTAATAGTGTTTAGACTGCTGGTGCAGACACTACAGTATTTTACAACACCACAGGACCACAACACCACACAATACACAACCCACCAGACCACAACACCAGGACCACAACACCACCAGGACAACACCACCACCACCACACAACACCACCAGGACAACACCAACACCACCAGGACCACAACACCACCAGGACCACAACACCACCAGGGCCACAACACCACCCAGGGCCACAACACCACCAGGGACCACAACACCACCAGACCACAACACCACCAGGGCCACCCAACACCACCAGGACCACAACACCACCAGGATCACAACACCACCAGGGCCACAACACAACCAGGACCACAACATCACCAGTACCACAACACCACCAGGATACAACACACCAGTACCACAACACCACCAGGATACAACATCACCAGTACCACCACCAGGCCACAACACCACCAGGGCCAGGGCCACACCACAACACCACCAGGATCACAACACCACCAGGGCCACAACACAACCAGGACCACAACACCACCAGGACCACAACACCACCAGGACCACAACACCACCAGGATCACAACACCACCAGGGCCACAACACAACCAGGACCACACCACCAGTACCACAACACCACCAGGATACAACACCACCAGTACAACACCATCAGGACCACAACACCACCAGGACCACAACACCACCAGGACCACAACACCACCAGGACCACAACACCACCAGGACCACAATCACACCACCAGGAACACAACACCACCAGGACAACACAACCACCACCACCATCAGGACCACAACACCACCAGGACACAACACCACCAGGACCACAACACCACCAGTACCAAAACACCATCAGGACCACAACACCACCAGGACCACAACACCACCAGGAACACAACACCACCAGGACCACAACACCACCACAACTGAGGTAATCTGGAGAGAGGAGATGAAAGGTAAGAGCGACGAGGCCGCCCGACCTGACAGTCGCTCACTTAAAAGGTAAATAACTTTTGGATACAAAGATAAACTCGAGCCGTGTTTCTCTCGAAGGAAAAAAGAAAAGAAGTAAAAAACAAAGATCGAAACAAAATTCCATTACAGAATATCAAAGGAAGGTTTATATTTAGGAGTTAGATTAAGACTGTTACCTGGAATACACAACTTAATCACGTTTAATTAAAACTGAAAGGATATTTTTTCCCTTTGGAATTGTTTCTCAGGTAGAGACTTTAAGATATATTAAAAACAATAATAAAATTCAACGTTGAACAAGTGGAGCAATTTTGAAAACAATCAACTGTATAATGTATTTATCTTTAGGCCACAAACTATGTAAATCTTTTGTTTGGCTCAATTTATTGCTCACTCCTCCATTGTTATGTATATTTGGTAGTTCTGAGTCACAAACTCTTGAGCAATATTCAAACTTTGGCAACTGTAGGAAGCTTATAAGTCACAGGAGGACCAGACTCGACCCACCATTGGAAGGACAACTCCAGAGTAAACGACTTGTCTCGGTAACAATCGCGTCTCGTGGCCTTATAATCTGACGTTATATTTTGTGTTGACGACTAACATCATGGAACACACAAACACATTTAAAAACTGGATTTTAATTATTTAATAAATTAGAAAAGATTGAAGAAAACCTAACCATCGTCAGACTGGTGTGGAGTAACCCAAACACACACACACACACACACACGTGGCCAGACAGGGGTGGAATCTCCGAAGCTCAGCGATGAATCCCAGCTAATTGGCGCGTCAGGGTGGGCGTGAGGGACTCCAGGGGCGTGATGGGATTATTTTTAATTACCAGGACAATCCGGCCCCTGATTCACCGTCACAGCTGGCACAGTCATCCTTCAGGCCGTGATTCTTAAAGACCCACATGGTAAATTTTTGGAGGGGTAGAGCCGGGGTATTGAGGGATTACATTATTTGGAGGGGTGGTGAGGTGATATTTGGAAGGGTCGAGTGATAGCCAGCCCCCCCCACACACACAACGTCAAAATCAGGTGGTACCTCCCAGGACAACACAATGAACGCTTCCCCCATCCCATTCCCCCCTTCCAAGCTTCTGTGACACATGTAAACAAACGCCTCAGTTGTGCATTGTAGGAGTGAGAGGGGGTGGTGAGAGAAGGTGTGAGGGAGAGTGAGAGAGAGAAGGGTGAGGGAGAGTGAGAGAGAGAAGGGTGAGGGAGAGTGAGAGAGAGAAGGGTGAGGGAGAGTGAGAGAGAGGTGTGAAGGAGAGTCTTAGAGAGAGGAGAGAGTGAGAGAGAGGGGGTGAGGGAGAAAGGAGTGAGAGAGGGTGTGAGAGAGAGCGAGAAAGAGAGAAGGGTGGGGGAGAGAGTACCTAATATTAACCCAAATGGATATAAGAGTTAACCACACACACACACACACACACACACACACACACACACACACACACACACACACACACACACACACACACACACACACACACACACACACACACACACACACACACACACACACACTACTATAGAACAATCCAAGGATTAATGTTTGAGATTGAAGTTCCTCCAAAAAGTCTTAGGTTTTCTTCTCTCTCTCTCTCTCTCTCTCTCTCTCTCTCTGCTCTCTTCTCTCACTCTCTCTTCGTCAGGGAAAATTGTGAAGAGAAAGTCAGAAAATAGGTATGTTCCATTCCTTCTTTGGGAAATTTGTCAGTCAAAATTGCGTCTTGTGACATTGACTAACTCTTTACTTATACTGGATAATGTTCCCTAACTTATACCTCTCTCTCTCTCTCTCTTTATCTCGTTCTTCTTTCCCTACTCTTTTCTTTTTAATTTTTTTTCTCTCTCTCTCTGTTTGTGGAATCCCGGAGAGTCAGTCAGATAATGCTGAGACAATAAAAACAAATGACGTCACTAGTTTTATTACGTCACTAGTTTTTTGACGTCACTAGTTTTATGACGTCACTAGTTTTATGACGTAATATGGAAATAGGATGGATGTAAGGGTGACGACGTTAGGGAAGACTCAAGGGGAATAAATCTCTCAGGTCTCTCAGGTCAGTTGTGTGTTATCTCCAAGGTAAACAAAATTAACAAAGGACATGACGGTAAGATACAGGACTCAGGTAGGAGGGCAGACTGAGTATAGAGGACCAGGAGGTGACAAGGAGGGTCTTAGCAGCCCTCAGGAAGTCTTGGGAATCCTTGACAGTGGCTGAAGGTGGAAGAGAAGTGAACATCTGGTTGTGTATTCCAGTCAGGTCCAGTTAGGTCCTGTCAGGTCCAACCAGGTCCAAACAACACAGCGTTATGTTTGTTTGCTGACTCACTTTCCCCCCCCACCCCCCCCCCCACACACACACACACGCACGTATATTCAACTTTTCCTGCAGTTACTTTACCTCTCCTCTCTTCTACCTTTCCCATCTATCTCTTTATATCATCTCCCTCCCTTCCCTTCCAAATACTTCCCACTTTATCCTTCCCCCACCCCCGCCCTCCCTTCATCAACGCCACACAACAATGAGACACATGTGCTACTCACCGCTCCAACAGTTGAGGATAAAATGGAAACTTTATGAGACATTTGCCAACTGTTATCCTGACTTGTGGTGACTCCTGAGACTATCTATCTATCTATCTATCTATCTATCTATCTATCTATCTATCTATCTATTTCTATTTATCTACATGTGTATCATCTAGTCATTCATATGTTTTTCTGTTCCAATTTGTGTTTGCTTACAATGGTGTGTGTGTGTGTGTGTGTGTGTGTGTGTGTGTGTGTGTGTGTGTGTGCGTGTGTGTGTGTGTGTGTTTCTGTGTGTGTGTGTGTGTGTGTGTGTGTGTGTGTGTGTGTGTGTGTGTGTGTGTGTGTGTGTGTGTGTGTGTGTGTGTGTGTGTGTGAACCAAAACAAACAACGCTAACAACTAATACACAACAGATGACAATAATAATAACTACGTGAAATAATATATATTTGGTCATTAATTACCATCTGACTGACTATTTATTGGCAGGTTAATTTTACGGTCGGCCAATTCGACGTCAATCACGACCAGCGGCCAACCGGACCAATTTGTTTTTTTCTCAACTTCTCCGGTAGTGAGAGGCAATCAACATCGTAGGAGCTGTGAGAGGCCGTCAACGTAGGAGCTGAGAGGAACCCGAGGAACTTCACTGAACAGCCAACGCGTGTCCAAGTCTTGCCATGACATTACAACTCATGTTTGGCCACAGTGTATCATCCCAAGACCTGCTCACTGTGTTAGATGTTTCGAAAACAAATTTATTTCCACGTTATAGTCACCTGGAGTTTATTACACATAATAAGGAAAAGACTGACAACTTAATACTGACTAGGATCACTATAAGACGGCCGATGTTGGCAATCTACCACGAACAGAACTGCTGAATTATTTATTTTTATTTCACTCATATACTGTACAATTGTGTTTAACTCAAAGCAGAAGACACAAACTTAACCTATTTTTCATACAATTGTGGCTGGAGTGAGCAACACTCACGGGGCCTTGTAGAGGGAGAGTAAAGTGTAAAGTTTTAAGACGGCGGAAGAGTTGCCTTTAGAAATGGAACAAGTCCAAGTTGATTGGAAAGACATGAGAGAGTTAAGACTTCTAAAGTTTAGCAGTAAATGAAAAAAAAAACATCTTCACAGCGACCCTTACTTGAGCTGCTAACAGCCATCACAGTACTGTGTGACCTACACAGCGGTAGGTTGAGTATTGTCTGACCAATACAGCGGCAGGTTGAATACTGTGCGACTTACACTACGACAGGTTGAGTACTGTAACTCACCATACGGGGACGAATCAACCCTATATTAAGTCGGTGCTGTCCTTCAGGCGAAGCTTCAACACCTGAACAAGATCGCCAGGTTGTGAGGCAGAATTAGTTATTGAAGTTATGTGAAGGTTGTGAGATTTAGTGAAGGTTACATTTCTGCCCAATATATATAACATACAGTAGCGGAGTCATAAAGTCGTAGGTATTATAGACAAATATATAAGAAGAGGTTCAGCTTTAAAGACAAAAGAAAAAAGATCACCAGGTTACATTTGCCTCAACAGAAAGACTTATTGTCCAGATCCGAATGTAAGGAAGCTGTAGAAATGATCGAATAAGGAAAGATGGCGAGCACTTGACGGGAGTAAATGTGAAATAAGTTACAAGATGAAGATAGAAGGTTATTGATGGAAAGGAAATAAAAAGACAAGAGACAGAATAAGACTCTGAGGAACATCTTCGTTGATGGGGTGAGAGAAAATGTTGACGTATAGAAATGGAGAAGTGAGAGAGATAACTAGAGAAGAAATAGAGAGATGAGAGAGATAACTGGACATGAAAGAGAATGAAGAAAGAAAACCAAAGGAAGGAAGAAAGGTTGGTGATCATAGCTCCTTATACCATACAGTGTAATAGGTTTTCAAAATCATAAAGACACAACATAATTCACTCAAGAGTCTCCTAAACCAGGAAAAAATATCCAAAGATTATTGGTATATCAGGTTAGTTTAGGTTACGTTAGGTTACGTTAGGTTCACGTTGTCTAATTAAAATAAATAGTTTACCAGCATTTCTCCAGCTATGAGAGGTCAAACCGCCTATAAAGTGAGAGACACAGTTATTATATTGGAACCATAGGACAATATTCTCAAAGTTTGGTAAGGTATTTTTTCGCTCTTCGTATCTAAGGTTTCCTGAACACACAAAACTGACCAACATGTAACACAACATAGGGGTGGCCGCCAAACAGTCCTCGAAATTAAATTTTGAATCCACATGGACCTGGAGGATTCTTGTTTAGTCAACTTGGGGGAAAGTTCTCCTACGAATATTTGAGAATCAGAATCTTAAGGAACGGAGTAACGTAGACAACTGATGATATTTTATTTATATACCTTTTCGGAGATTAAATTATATTACATTATGAAAGATGTTCCAGTGGTATTTCTCATTAGTGGAACCGTGAAATAAAATGCGTAATCGCCTCCTCCCCCACCCCAAAAAAAAAAAAAATCAGCTCATTAGCGGCAGCCCAAAAAATTAATCTTTCAGTAATAAATCCTCGCCAATTCCAAGTAAAATAAATACAACAAAGAAAAAGTTAAATTTTCTTGTTGATTAAGTATTTTTGTCTTTAAACTGAGACCAAATACATCGAGGCTCCCTTAACTCCGCCTCACCCAGTACAGGTGTTGTCACTCGCTCTTCAGTTACCTCATCAAGCCAAGAGTTATGTACAAAAAATTCCCTGAACTCTTGGGAGCATCTGATAAGTCCTTGATAATCATAAAGCGAGGGAGATTATAATTTTAACTTATCATTCATATTTTTCTTTGCTTTTTTTTCATTTTGTGGTTCAGAAATTCCTAGTTTGTACAGCGTGTCACATAAAGAAAGACAACATTTGTATAAAATTAATAAAGCGGTTTTACTGTATATGCATTAACTCTTGTCTCAATCCTACCACCAAGATACTCCTCAGTCTATTAAACTGTAGCTTATTCTGCTCGTATTCCCACTCTCCCTCTCCCAACGTGGTCATAGTGTTGTGCGATCCTTTGGGACATTACCTCCAACTCTCGCTAGCTGTACTCGCTGGTGCACCCCCACGTCACAGCTGAACAGAACTGCCAGGTGTACTATTTTTGATTAGCCACATTTAAACATAACCTTCTCTTATTACCTTCTAGTGGGGTTAACCTTTGATGGGGTCAACTTATTATGGGGGTCAAATGATGGTGGGGTCAAATGATGGTGAGGTCAAATGATAGTGGGGACTCAAGGGCTCGATATCAGCCAAATTTTACTGACGTCTGAGTCGAATTGACCGATGTAGTGTGAAAATTTCGTTCATAAGGTAATGACTACAATGTTACCGAGACAGACAGACAGACAGACAGACAGACAGACCAAGTAATGTAAGAAATATAAGACTAACAGGGGCAGTAAATTATTTGTGAACTACTGGTATAGTAAAGTTTACCTTGACGCACAAAGTCCCGTTCTCTGTGATCTCGGCCAACTGACTCCAATTAGCTGGAGGATTTGTTGAAGCCTTCCTGCCCCTCACTAGTCGATTACTGCTGACTAATTGTCCTTAAAACTGGCCCCCGTGTGGATAGCTTTGTGAGGTCACCTCAGAGTTGGTCGCCGTTGTTGTTGATGACTGGGTCTGGGCACCGTCCATTATCTCCTTGGCTGGAGCTGAGGCCACGTGTTTACTCACTACCTGACGTCATCAACAAGAGGGGCTACGAGCGCATCCAATCTTCTTTATCGGGGCTGAGTCATCACGGGCCTACACCTAACGAAGCCTCCCGCCTCAATTCAATCAACTTTTTAATTAATTTTTTAGCCTGTAAAATAAAGCAAATATTATACACTCTTGTTGGACGATGCCCCAAATCTCTTCTCTCACAGACACACCTTAATTTTTATCACTAGGTTAGGAGACGTGAACACAGCTATTTATAATACAGTTCAAATGACACCTACTGTCTTAAGTTATAACTCTTATGTGAGTAGGACCTTGAAGCTGAGGGAGATCTAGTGGAGGATATAGAGGAAGGAATACTATAAGTCCCATATATACAACACCCATCTCAGTCTCTATAAACATATTCAGTACGACTGGATTCCCTCGTTAGATGCTCATTTGTTTGTTTATGTGGCGCCTTTTTTGACCTTATAGAGTATTTAAAATCTTGAACAAGGATTTAATTTTCGATAGGTTATTGGTTTTATTGCGGCAAGTGGTGTTAAATCTTCCATGTCGCAGATATGGAATTGGATTCTATTGCAACCTCTTCATCTCTACCCAATCCCAATCCTCTTCATTCTTAGCCTATCTAATCCCTTCCACCCTACACCATTACGCCTCCCTTATCCCTTCCCATCAAAATTTCCTTCACTAATACCTCCTTAACCTCCCTTCATTTCTACCCCTACCCTATCCATCACCTTTACCCCACTACATCCCATTCATTCCTACCCCATCAAACAACCCTTCATTCCTACCCCCATCACCCCCCCTTCAGTCCTACCCCATCACACCCCTTCAGTCCTACCCCATCGGTCCTACCCCATCACCCCCTTCAGTCCTACCCCATCAAGCCCCCTTCAGTCCCTACCCCATCAAGCCCCCCTTCATTCCTACCCCATCACCCCCCTTCAGTCCTACCCCATCACCCCCTTCAGTCCTACCCCATCACCCCCTTCAGTCCTACCCCATCACCCCTTCATTCCTACCCCATCACCCCCTTCAGTCCTACCCCATCACCCCCTTCAGTCCTACCCCATCACCCCCCTTCATTCCTACCCCATCACCCTCCCTTCATTCCTACCCCATCACCCCCTTCAGTCCTACCCCATCACCCCCTTCAGTCCTACTCCATCACCCCCCTTCATTCCTACCCCATCACCCTCCCTTCATTCCTACCCCATCAAACCCTTCATTCCTACCCCCATCATTCTACCCCATCAAACCCCTTCATCTACCCCATCAAACCCCTTCATTCCTACCCCATCACCCCCCTTCAGTCCTAACCACCACACCGTTGAAGACTAAGAAGAATTTTAATAACATTTTCGTGTCTTCGGAATCATAATAATGTTGCAGCTACTAAAGTCTGACAAAGTATGCCACCAGGTATGAAAAGTTATACCGTCCTGACTCTGGTAGCTGCTGCCACCTAGCGTCAAGAAGAGTAGTGACAAACAGCTGAGAGACAGGGCGGTATAACCTAGTATATTTCTATTTGATATTTTGTTTCATTATTTTTAAACTATTTTACTATTGTTTTTTTCTTTAGGTTTAAAACAAGAATAAATATAATAAGACATTACTGAGTGGATAACTGGAGGTAAACAGTTAATGTGGGTGAATATATCGCCAGTTAAAGCAACAGTCAGACTGACTTATTATACAGTTCACCTCTCTGCCCTCCTCCAGTGATAGGCTATAGTGGTGATATAGTTAAGTCCAGTCTATGGGTCGCACCACTGTCTGTCTCTCTGTCTGTCTCTCTGTCAGTCTCTGTTTTGTGTCAATCTCTCTCTCTCTCTCTCACCAGAATACACTATATATACGTACCCCAAACCCAAAATTTATATACCCGAGATATTTATTCCTTTCCCTAAAGTCTGTTCAGCTGATGATAAAGTGTGAAGCACGGACACACACACTACCAAATATAAGCTTCGAAAATAACATATTCGCCCCTGCTTTATACCGCCTTAATATATCCCTGGTGATGTTTCTTTTTAACAGATCTACTCCATATATCATCACAAGAAACACTGCAATGGGTTTATAATATATATATATATATATATATACTGTATATATATATATATATATATATATATATATATATATATATATATATATATATATATATATATGTATGTATGTATGTATGTATGTATGTATGTATGTATGTATGTATGTGTGTGTGTGTGTGTGTGTGGGTGTGCGCGCGCGCGCACAGGGTGGTGTAATGTGTCATATGTGACAGTATTATGTTCATGTTAGGTGCAAGCACTGCTTGCTCCCTCTCGCTTTCAGCTATCGTCGCTGGCTAACAGGGAAGCAACTTGCATAAGTCTTCCCCTGCCAGTACACAGCCTCCTCACCAACATGACTCCTGCTGTGCCTCCTCGTGGCAACACACGGTAACTGGGTGCCTCGTGGGCCCAGGCTAGACCAGCAGGGGATCTCGGAGCAGTAGTGGGCTTCAGAGGGACGGCGCATAGACCTACTATAATGTGGACACGTCCTGGCGCCTACCAACCACTGCCCCGCTGCCTTGCGGATTAACCTTGGTAGGTATAAGGCCATGGAAGTAAACCCCGCACGAAAAATCTGCGGTGGAGCCCCGCACCTGGCAGACCCCAACGGTGGTGTGGGCGGAAGAGGTGACCACCGTGGAAGCCCAACGACTACACCGCCGGGGACGGATTTTTGAGGCTCTATAGGCTTTTATAAGATCTATAGGACTGACGTTGTAGGTAGGTCGGTAGGTAGAGAACAGAAATATTACAAGCTGCAAGAGGCAAGTGGCGGCATGCAGGTGGTGGTGGGTGGCTCTCAACACAACGCCTCACACCGGAGATTACCCCATAAAAAATCAGCTATATCCTTCAGAAAACGGAAATTTAATTATTAGAAAACGAAAGATCACTTCTGAGAGAGGAAATTGCAATCATAAAAAATGAAGATGGTAATAAATATAAGCGTGACAGAAAAAAGGAAAAGAGGAGTGACTTAAAAAAAATTTAAAATTACTATGTTAAAGGAGTACCGCGCTTATTACTAGTACATTTGACTTCTTTTTTCCAGATGACACGAATCACAAACGTAATTTTAACGAACCACTTATAACAATTTTAATTCTAGGGTGGCCGAGGTTAAGTTAGGATAGGTTAGCGGCTGGTTTTGTAATTGACTTTCATATGGAGAAAAAAAAAATGGTAAGTCTTGTTCGTGTTACTTTTTTAACATTGACCACATGGCGACGATTTTGTTTTTCTTCCGGGCGGTGACGTCATCAAGGAAAGTTGGTTTTAAAATGGAGAATAAAATAAAAAAACTCCATCAGTATTTTATTTTCTCTTTCGAAAGTTGTTCGATACTCGTTCGTCTTTTCTTTTGTTGTTTTTCTTGCATGAATTAGGAATAATTTAGCGAGTAAGTCGGAAGTTTGGGAGTGAGGAGAATTGAGGGGGGAGAGAGGAGACAGACAGAGAGAGAGAGAGAGAGGGAGAGAGATTCTATACACACTACCATGTTTTCCAACTGGGTGAAGCAAAGTAAAAATATTCTGTATTTCGGTCAGCGATCAATCGTAAATTCCACCAGCCTTCCCGGGCAAAAATTCCACATTTTTTTTACAGTTATGCCGAAAATACGACGGAGCAGCAAATGTATTTTTCAAGAAGTTTTACTTTTTATTAACTATTGTTTTATTTTAAAATGTTGAGGAAACATATCATAAATCTATATCACTGTATTTATTCATGTATATATTTCAGTATTTATTATATCTATTGATTCATCACACACACACACACACACACACCCATTATTACTGAACAAAAAAAAAATTAAGCAAAAAAAAATAAAAAAATATTAAGTTCAGATCACAGGCGCCTGATTGTCCAACACTGAAGTCAACACAACAACCAGTTTATTCTCTTTTATCCTCAAACCTTTAGACAAGGTCACACTCAACACAGACCAGGTCACTCAACACAGACAAGGTCACACAAGCACAGACCAGGTCACACTCAGCACAGACCAGGTCACATCAGCACAGACCAGGTCACACTCAACAGAGACCAGGTCACATCAACCTCACACTAACAGAGACACAAGGGTCACCACAACACAGACCAGGTCACCTCCCAACACAGACAGGTCACCTCCCAGGACAGGTCACACTCAACAACACAGACCAGGTCACACTCACAGACAGGTCACACTCCAACTTGAACCACACTCAGTCACACTCAGCAGAGACCAGGTCACACTCAGGACACAGCACCAGGTCACTCACACAGACCAGGTCACCAGCACAGATTCAACTGGTCACACTCAACACAGACCAGGTCACACCCAGCACACCAGACCAGGTCACACTCCAACACAGACCAGGTCACCTCAACCTGCCAGGCACACAGACCAGGTCACAACTCCAACAACACAGACAAGGTCACACTCAACACAGACCAGGTCACACTCAACACAGACAAGGTCACACTCAACACAGACAAGGTTACACTCAACACAGACCAGGTCACTCAACACAGACCGGGTCACACTCAACACAGACAAGGTCACACTCAACACAGACCAGGTCACACTCAACACAGACAAGGTCACACTCAACACAGACCAGGTCACACTCAACACAGACCAGGTCACACTCAACACAGACCAGGTCACACTCAACACAGACAAGGTCACATCTTCCGGGGCAACACAGTGTCATAAAGAATAATGCATCTCAAAAATTCGTACACCATCTAAATTAATTATCATGTCTGAGTTGTAACTTGAGTGAGCTGTCATCTTGAGTTGTATCTTGAGTGATGTAGGGTACATACAGTCTCTTAGTATTTCCTTACCTAATCTCACGCTTGAATACCTTAGCTGTTGACAAGCAGTGATGACAACATAACGTCAACTGAGAGAGCCAGTTACTTACTTACTTACATACATACATACATACATACATACATACACACACACATACATAATCACCAGAGGCAGGGTGACAGACTCAACCCACAAAAGCCTGAATCCCCCTCTCTCTGGGTGGTAAAACTCGAAGCAAGGAAAGGTCATCCTCTAATGAACGAGGAAGAAAGAGAAGGGCATTGTGGAGTGTAAGGTGAACGTCAGTGTGTCTAAGGAACGTAACAATACTCCTTGAACGGAAAAATACGACCGGAACGTTAAAATATACTTTAAACACAAAGATACGCCGGTTGACGCAAAAAATAGCTGAATTTTTTTTTTTTTTTTTTGCACTGGCTGTCTTGGCCTTTCACGTTCCCCGTCTGGTCTCAGTGAAAAATGGGCTTAGCCTTTTCATACATAAATGATTACTAGAGGCATGACGCCGAGGTGAGGGAAGGTCGTCTGACGTATTAGTGGTGGTGAGAGGTCATTGTTGTGGTGATGTCAGGGTGATGCTCTGTGTGTGTGTGTGGTGAAGTCAAAGGTGATGATACTACCACTACCACCACAACTACTACTACTACTACTACTACTACTACTACTACTACTATAACTACTACTACTACACGAGACAGCAATATGTATTCACTGTTCACCTCTGCTGTCGTTACCAAAGACCCGTTAGAGTAAAACCATGAATTAAAATAAACTATGAGCCTCGGAATTCTTTATAAATGTGTGAGGGGAGGAGGGTAGGGGAGGGAGGTGGGGGAGGGGGGGAGGGGAGAGAGGGGGGAGAGAATGAAGTGAGGGAGGGTAAGAGGGAGTGGAGGAGGGAGAGGAAGAGAGAAGGGAAAGGGAGTGCAAGAGGAAGTGGGAAGGAGGAGGGAGTGAAGGGGGGAGGTAGTGGGAGAGGGAAGGTATGAGGGAAGGAATGAGTGGGGAGGGGCAGTAGAAGAGGAAGTGGGAAGGGTGGAAGAGGAAGGGGGACGAACCCATAATCATATATTAGTTCGGTATCTTCACACTTGACTGACTCAGGATGAAAGGAGGGGAAAGAGTGTATAGGGAGAGAGATGGAAGGGGAGGAGCAGCAGAGAGGAGAATTGGAAGGGGAGAAACAGAGAAGGAAGAGGAGGAGAGATAGAAGAGGGAGGAGCAAAGAAGGAAGAAGATTTGAGATAAGTGAGATGGAAGGAAGGAAGGAAGGAAGGAAGGAAGGAAGGAAGGAAAGGAGGAAGGGAGGAAGGAAGGGTGGGAGAAAGAAGGAAGGAAGGAGATGAAAGAAGAAAGATAGGTTACCCAGGAAATAAATCGCCATAATTCCTTCATTCATAAACCTGTAGTTCAAAATAGAATTCCAGTTTGAAAATAATCTAAAATCAGGCTGAATAACCTTTGACCTCGTGACTCTGACCTTTGACACATCTGAGACAAACTTAAGAAACTTCCATTAATAACCTCTGTCTGTCACCTCACCTCACCTAACCAAACCTAACCTAACCTAATCTAACCTAACCTCTGTGTCTCTCAACTCAAAACCTGAAGGGTGTATAAATATTTAGGAGGAAGACAGACAATTTTACACCATGAGTATAAACGTACGTGTGTGTGTGTGTGTGTGTGCGTGTGCGTGTGTGTGTGCGTGTGCGTGTGCGTGTGCGTGTGTGTGTGTGTGTGCGCGTGTAAGAGTGTTTCCGTGTGAAATTTGTACATCCTATAGCCATTATTCTAAACCAACAGCTGGAATAAAGTGTTCAAGTGTGTTCAATTGTGCTAGACTGATACCTATAGTCCCAGGTGTGTGCACGGCAGGTAACGAGAATTCTCAAACTTAACAAAAGCTACACAACAGAACTCAAAATTGGGTTTAATAGAGAATGTAAATAAATATATATTGTTGATTACTTTTGTTTCTTTTATTGACTTGTTTATAGAGTTGAATATCATCACAGAGCAATAATATTATTTCTGAAGCACTATTGTTTATAGTACAACATATACACATTGTCATTAAATAAAGGTATTATGGTATTATTAAAAGATAAACAAAGTAATTATTATAAAGTCACTTCATAAACCAATATAGAGTTAATTACACTAGTTATTATGTTGGATTACTTAATTAAAAGAAATAATTAAGGACCTCATTAAATACAATACAATTACAAGTGATAAATTTTTCCATATTAATTAAGAAACTTCTACCAACATATTCAGAAATTTGTAAAGCAAGAAAACTATTATTAAATCTATTAACGAGAGTTTCTATGACTAATTCTACCTCAGGTAAACCCAGGTACAGTATGTGGTTTACCTATGACCATCAACAAAAGAAAACGGTATTAATAGCCAAGTTTGAATAAGTTTTGATGTGAGCGGAAGATTTTTTTTTTAAATTTTAATCCGTGGTTTAAGTTATATTATGTAAGTCTTTTAACAGAAAACATAATTAACGAAAAAAAAACATATATAAAGGCCTAGAAATATATAGGTTATATCATTAACTAGTATCAATTTGCATGTTTTTATTATACAACTCAACGTAAATATATATTAAAAAAATATCAATATCAGAAAAATGTAACGATTTTTCAGAGAGTAATAAGAGAGACAGATCTCTGCAGCACAGATATTAACAGCTTCAGTCTGTCTTCTTAACAAAGAAAGTCTCCGGCCAAGGACCACCTCAATAATAGGAACTGTTATCACTCAAGTTATTACTTAAGGGGGGGGGGGGTAGGGGTGGAGGAGTTGAGGTGGGAGTAAGGATGAGATGATGTCTTGACGATCATAGTTTTTATTATTATTATTATTATTATTATTATTATTATTATTATTTTTATTATTATTATTATTATTATTATTATTATTATTATTATTATTATCATCGTTATTGTTCATATGAATCATTGTCAATCAAGTTAATGATTTTTCATGACCACAACTTTCACGAGAAGAGGAGGAGGAGTCATACATCTCTATGTCAGCCAAGTTCCATGACTCTCCATGACGAGGGAGAGAGAGTGAGGGAGTGAAAGGTCTCGTCCCTGGTAAGACTGGAGGCTCCACAAAGCGATTTTCAATATCGAGGAAGCTGCGGTGTGCGGGGGGCGTCTTGCCTCGCCGCTGTTGTTCTAAATTGCTTACCCATGTTTGCTTACCAAATATTGGACGACGGAAAATATGTTTAAAAGGTAATGTGGTGTTTGTTGTGCCGCTCCCGCTGGTGTCAGTTTCTGGCTGTTTTATGTGTGTGTGTGTTGTGCTGCCGGCCGGGGTATAGACCGAACACTGTCATGCTTTAAGTAATAAATGGAAATCAGCTCAAACATGAATAACAACAAACTGAACCACATAGTGTGAACTTGTCAACAACATAGTTTGTCACATGGTGTGAACTCCTCAACATAATTCGGTTCCTTTATTTAACGATCACAATCCGAATTATATATTGACAAAATAGATAATATTATCCATATCGACAGGTAGGTCCCAGGTGAATTTAAAATAAAGTTAGTTTTATACAATCAAATCACTCCATTCCGCTGTCAATAAAATCGTATCACGCGGACGTAACAGTGAATAATAAAAATGTTGGTATGCAGTTGTCACATTAAAGGGTGTTGGTGGAGGCGGCTGGTGTGTCCTGCATACACAACACCTACAGCAGTCCACCTTACACTTCACCACCATGAAGGAAAAATAAAGTAACGCTGAGAGTCATGTACCTTTAAAGCTCACAGGTACCGGAAGTGTGACCAGAGCTGAGGACTTGGATGTAAAAACACGAACGACTCACTAAAAATAAAGCAAAGGAGGAGAGTTATACTTACCTCAGCCTACCAGGAGGGGAGGGCAGGAGTGGCTCTCACACTCCGGCAGTCAGGGATGGAGTGAACCTTGCCAACACACTCAGAACATCCGAGTAAGTCTCCAAAAGAACTCGTCACTCAGAGGTTTTAAAATACTGAGTTAAGGAATAAAAAGAGGTTAGGTTAGGTTAGGTTAGGTTAGGTTAGGTTAGGTTAGGTTCGGTTAGGTTAGGCCGCATTTCTCAATGGCAGGAATTACAACTCTCTCAGATGGATCGTCTATCATAAACACGAGCAGTCAGGGCACACGGGGCCTGTAGAGACCATGTACATCATAGCTTCAAGAACATACTAAATACATTAAAGTTTGACTGTGAGATTTACATATTTATTCGTTTGTTTTCGTATTATTTAATCCACTTATTTGTTTTTTCCTCTCATCTGTATAGTTTAAACCTTTATTGATAATTGTCCATCTTACACAACTCTAAAATAGTAAGTCCATTAATCACTCAAACATTCGCTGAACAACTCGAAGCTTAACTGTGTGTAGTCAGGCGTACCGAGTGACCAGCTGTAGTCACGGTTATGGCTTCAGTATAATCCTCTAGGTTTTAATGCTCTTCGGCCAACGTTGGGAAGCTACTTGGGCTCTGAAAACTGTACAATTTGGGGAAGATATGACTTAAGTCGACCAGAATTGAAGATAAAACATAGGAAAACTAAGACATGATAACAAGGGGCACCTGAGATATATATGTCTTGACGAGAGAAACAAGTGAGCATCGTTTCTCCTCCTCCAACACCACAAAAGGGGAATCTGATCCTCTAACTGCAGACTTTGAATCTCTGTACCCTGACCCGCCTTGTATAATCCTCCAGCTTATGTTTCCTCGTCGTGGTAGTGAAGGTTGAATAAGAGGAAGGAGACGTTGAAAGAACTATAATAAAGAGGAATATGAGAGTGTAAATAGTAAGGGGCAAGAAGATGAACAGGATATAATGTGGGAGAATAACAGGATATAAATGAATAAACACAGAACAAGGAGTAAATTAAAGGAAGAGCACTGAGAAGGAATAAAGGAGGGGAGGATGGAGAGAGGGGTTGATCAGATTGAGATGAGAGGTAGAGGGGAGTGAGGGGAGGAGAGACAGAATAATGCCTCACAAAACTTACCTGTACCAGTTGGTCTATGATACTCAGGTTCACACACCTGTCCTTCTTACCTGAGAACTTATACTAATGCTAAAACCCATATTTCGCCATTCAGGGGAAGATGAGGTAAAACTTTAGCTATCTGTTGTGTCTTGGAGAAAATTCATTAGGTAGTATTTTAACAAAACTTCTCACACTTTGTCGTTTATTGCCAGATTAGAAAAAAATTACGGCATTCAAACCCACAAACAGAGTTGGGGGAGTAATTGTGTGAAGCTCTGAAGATGAGAGAGTAATCATCTCACAGTTGCCATAATTGGAGGTGTTTGGTGCTGGGTGTTTCCTATACTGTATCCGTGTGCGGTGTTTTGCCTCCTCCCCGGCCTCACATTTCTATCGGAAAACATTACTCGAGAATATCACAGCACTTCAACATCTGTCCCGGGCAATTGTTTGGATGTGATTGTATAAAGCGCGAGTGTTTCAATACCTACCTGGAGCACCATTACCGGGGCAATAGTGGAGCTCAGTTCTGGCACCTTCCTCGCCTTTATTGTTAACCAAACTTGTTTTTTATATTTCTTAAGACCATAATTATCGTCGTAAATGGAAGAAGAAGTGGAGCACGAGCAGTAGTAGGTGTTAATCGTCTCTGGACCACAATGTAAACAAAAGAGTCTAGATCACATCCCAACAAGGGCGGCGTCTGGTGGGTGTGAACCAGTTGAGGAAGGTGACGTCATTATCAGACTCATGTTTGGAGGTGTGGATGCCGAGTGGATACAGCATTCGTCTTGTGTCCTATGCATGACTGGTTCGAGATCATGCAGCATTGGTTCCATCGAGTCCTTAAGACCTAAAGCTTAGTGTACTGTATAGAGTGTTGTATCAGCACTGTCCTGCCTATGGAACGTACTTATAATGAGAGAGAGAGAGAGAGAGAGAGAGAGAGAGAGAGAGAGAGAGAGAGAGAGGTGGTGAAAAGAAAACAATTTTAAAACTAATAATGAATTTAGTGTAGAGAAGAGACAGGAACCCAGACGGTCACATAATGAACCCGATCACTCATACGATGGTCACCGGTTCACTGTGGTACATAATCCTTTTATCACAAACATTTTAGGTTCTACACCATCGTTCACATGACTCGTGTACAAGATAATAATATTAATAATAATATATAAAACAATAATAATAATAATAATAATAATAATAATAATAATAATAATAATAATAATAATAATAATAATAATAATAATAATAATAATAATAATAATAATAATAATAATAATAATAACCTACTCACAACAGCAGCTTTATGACATATACTCTTATATCTCAGAACACAATGTCAAATATAAACCTTTTGTCTAAACCTCCATCGTTGACAATAATTACCCATCACCTTAAAACACCAGACACACCATTAACACACTGGAGACACACACACAGGAGACACACTTACGTCACGTGGTATCAATGGTCCAATACAAAAACAAAGTACAGAGACATTGAAGTCAATACAGTATACATCACAGACCTTTAACACCGTCTCCCTCATTTATCGTCTCGTCTGAGGTTTATTTCTTTTTTGGTTCTTATTCTCCGTACCATTTCAGTTCCTTGTTTCTTCTCTGTTTTTAGTATGTCCTTCTTTTAAATGAGACACCCCCTATCTCTCTTATTTTCATTGGGTATTCCTCCTTCTCCTTCTTCTTCTCCTCCTCCTACAACACTAAACCCTGCAGACCAACAGACCTCAGTAGACTCAGCAGACCTCAGTAGCCAGCAGACCTCCGTAGAGTTAGCGGATTTAAACAGCCCTCAGTAGACTCAGCAGACCTTAGTAGATTCAGCAGACATCAGTATAGTTAGCGGATTTAAACAGCCTTCAGTAGACTCAGCAGACCTCATCAGATCTCGGCAGATTTCAGCAGACCTCAGCAAATTCAGTAGACGTCAGTAGATCTTAATAGACCTCAGCAGACTTCAGCAGATCTCAGCAGACTTCAGCAGACCAGGACAGCGGACCCCAGCCCTCCTCGTGGCTACAATGAGAATAGAGGGTCAGCTTCCTCCTATATTGTTCAGCAGATCTGTAGCCACCCGACCACCTCTTCCTGACCTCCGTCCTGCCTGACTTGACCTTCCCACCACTGACCATCCCATCACTGAGACCGTACCACCACTGACCATCCCATCACTGAGACCTTCCCACCACTGACCATCCCATCACTGAGACCTTCCCACCACTGACCATCCCATCACTGAGACCTTCCCATCACCACCAACCATCCCATCACTGAGACCTTCCCACCACTGACCATCCCATCACTGAGACCTACCATCACTGACCATCCCATCACTGAGACCTTCCCACCACTGACCATCCCATCACTGAGACCTTCCCACCACTGACCATCCCACCACTGACCATCCCATCACTGACCATCCCATCACTGAGACCTTCCACCACTGACCATCCCATCACTGAGACCACCATCACTGACCATCCCATCACTGAGACCTTCCCACTGACCATCCCATCACTGAGACCCACCACTGACCATCCCATCACTGAGACCGTACCATCACTGACCATCCCATCACTGAGACCTTCCCACCACTGACCATCCCATCACTGAGACCTTCCCACCACTGACCATCCCATCACTGAGACCGTGACCATCACTGACCACCACTGACCATCCCATCACTGAGACCTTCCCACCACTGACCATCCCATCACTGGAGACCGTACCATCACTGACCATCCCATCACTGAGACCTTCCCACCACTGACCATCCCATCACTGAGACCTTCCCACCACTGACCATCCATCACTCACTGAGACCGTACCCATCTGACCATCCCATCACTGAGACCGTACCATCACACCATCCCATCACTGAGACCTTCCCACTGACCATCCCATCACTGAGACCTTCCATCACTGACCATCCCATCACCATGAGACCGTACCATCACTGACCATCCATCACTGAGACCTCCCACCACTGACCATCCCATCTGAGACCTTCCCACCACTGACCATCCCATCACTGAGACCGTACCATCACTGACCATCCCATCACTGAGACCTTCCCACCATGACCATCCCATCACTGAGACCTTCCACCACTGACCATCCATCACTGAGACCGTACCATCACTGACCATCCATCACTGAGACCTTCCCACCACTGACCATCCCATCACTGAGACCGTACCATCACTGACCATCCCATCACTGAGACCTTCCCACCACTGACCATCCCATCACTGAGACCGTACCATCACTGACCATCCCATCACTGAGACCTTCCCACCACTGACCATCCCATCACTGAGACCTTACCATCATCCATCACTGAGACCTTCCCACCACTGACCATCCCATCACTGAGACCTCCCACCACTGACCATCCATCACTGAGACCGTACCATCACTGACCATCCCATCACTGAGACCGTACCATCACTGAGACCGTACCATCACTGACCATCCCATCACTGAGACCGTGACCGACCGTCCCATCACTGAGACCGTACCATCACTGACCGTCCCATAATATATCCCATCACTGACCATCCCATCACTGAGACCGTACCATCACTGACCATCCCATCACATATCCCATCACTGACCATCCCATCACATATCCCATCACTGACCGTCCCATCACACACCAGTACCTGTCACCCACCAGCCATCATTGTTCACCTCAGACTAATCGCTAACTCTCATCTCCCACAGTGTGATCCCTCGGCGTCCCACAAAACCTCCACCGCCACAGTACCCCACAAGAGCGTCCCCACACTACCCCCTCACAGCGTCGCCCCACAGTACCCCCACAGCAGCCCCCCCGCACACAGCGTCGCCCACAGGATGAGATTACCTGATATACGCAATTAATTACGCAGATAAGACGCCATTCAAGGTCAGTGAAGCGCATCAGAGTGGAAAAATCCAGGTGGAAGGAAGGGGAAGGTGGGGGAGATGTGTGGTGATATGAGGAGGAAAGAAGGGAGGGGACGAGAAGAAGAGGGAAGTGAGGTGAAATGAGTGAAAGTCATTATTAATGTATTTTTTTTTAATAGTTGCTATGAAAGTGTATAAGACTCTCTCTCTCTCTCTCTCTCTCTCTCTCTCTCTCTCTCTCTCTCTCTCTCTCTCGAACTTTCTCATCCACACCTCTGTCACTGTGTTAATTCACCACTTCAGACTTACACTTTAACGTGGGAAGTTTTTAGACCCCCACATTACCTATTTAGGGTTAATCTGACTGTTGTTACTTGCCTCCATCCCATACACCATTACACCATCATTGACAAATATTTAAAAATGCCTCAAGAATCTTCAATAGTAAAATTTGTCTCCTTTACCATGGTTTTCCCGAAGCCTTGACCGAATGATTTATAATGTTCTTAAATTGCTTCTTCTAAGTTTAATGGTAACCTCGGTGGCCTACTACCTGGTCACGTCACTGAACTTTCATCAATTTAGCCAAAACCAGTCATCGATCTCCTCTCTATAGGTAGACCTTGACGTATTATCTCCAGGTAACTTGACTCCTCGTCCCCCTCCCCCCCAAGGTAAATACTGAGGATATAAGGAAAAAAAGGTAAAGGGGTGTGGGGGTAGAGAGTAAGTAAGGGTGAGGTAAGGGTGAGGTAAGGGTGGTGGGGTGAGGTAAGGGGTGAGGGTAGGGGTGAGGGGTAAGGGGGTGAGGGGTAAGGGGGTGGGGGGTAAGGGGGTGGGGGTAGGGGGTGAGGAGGGCGGGGCGAAATGCTGCGACACTGTTCAAAATTCTTCACAAACATCCACCGAAATGAACAAAAATGCTATGAAAACTCCCCCCCACATCGTTCACCTATGCCTCCACGAGTCATACCTCCACCACGCTAATCGTTTCTGGATCAGCACTAACTCTCACCTCAGATATCTCAAATACAGCACTGTTTTGGCGCTACCAGATGGCCTTCAGATGGTTTCACCCGGTCATGGATCACCTTACATATATTGGAGGTATACAGGTTAGGTGAGGTTAGGTGAGGTCAGGTTAGGTTAGGTGAGGTTAGGTTAGGTGAGGTTAGGTTGAGTTGAGATAGGTTAAGTTAGGTTAGGTGAGGGTTAGGTTAGGTTGGGTCCAGGGATTGGGTGAGGGTTGGGTTGGGTTAGGTTAGGTTAGGTTAGGTGAGGATTAGGTTGGGTGGTTAGGTGGTTAGGTGAGGGTTAGGTGAGGTTAGGTTAGGTGAGGGGATTGGGTTGAGGGTGAGGTGAGGTTAGGTTGGGTTAGGTTAGGTTAGGTGAGGTTAGGTTAGGTATATTTCATGACAACTGTAGGGGTCACTAACGATGATCCTCTGGTAATTTGGGTCAGCTTTAGATAGGTATTGGAAGGTGGGAATTAGCTTGTGTTGGTGCCGATACTGAGAAGGACACTTTAGGCACTGGACACTTTAGGCACTGGACACTTTAGGCACTGGACACTTTAGGCACTGGACACTTTAGGCACTGGACACTTTAGCCACTGGACACTTCAGGCACTGGACACTTTAGCCACTAGACACTTTAGGCACTGGACACTTTAGCCATTGGACACTTTAGGCAACATTACGCAAAACATTCAGTAATAAATAAACTTAATAGAAAATTACCAAAATTTCACATTAATTTGGATATCTTGTCATGTTTCCTATTATAAACACACACACACACACACACACACACACACACACACACCTCCTCCGCCGACTCAAGTCCCTCGGAGTTCCTGCACTGAGCTCCTCAGTGTTTACACAACATTCATACTTCCCAAGCTCACCCTATGCCTCCCCTACCTGGTCTTCCTCCCTAAATGCCACACAACGTAAACACCTAGAAAAAGTGCAAAAGAGGGCATGCAAGATTATTCTCTCCCCTTCCTACTCCACATATCAAGAAGCGCTCAACACACTGACCCTTTCGACTCTCACTGACCATCACCACGGCCTCATCTGCAAATTTGGTAAGAAGCTTCTACACCATCCCCGACACCGGCCCCTACTACCACCTGAGATCCCCTGTCCGAGAATTGCTGTTCGACACCACAACCGCATCCAGCCCATACGTGCACGAACTGATCGCTATAAGAACAGCCCAGTCCCAACCATTGTAAAAATTATCAATAACATGTAATAAATCAGTGTATTCACTCCCAGTAAACACTGCTCCCTACACTGTCACTATGTTGAAATGAACTGTATTTTGAGCTGATCCCCATCTAAGTTACTATATGTCTTATTTGTGTCACTTATGTCACTTGTATATTATTTGTAATTCGTAACCCATTCTCCAAATATGTAACTGTATATTTTCAGCCTTCTGGCTGCCAAGCTCTTTCAATAAACCGTTAATTATTATTATTATTATTATTATTACACACACACACACACACACACACACGCGAAGAACATTCATCTTTATACATCTACGTCAAAATATCTGTTTCTCTTTATACTCTCCCATCAGCTAATGTATCCCTCACACCCGCTAATCCCATCTGGCGAAAAAAAAGGCAAAGCTCGTATTTGGTTTCGTCACTTTTAATTAAATCCATTTGAATATGAAGGCAATCAAGCAGAGTGAAAGAGTATGAACATGCATATTAATCTATACGCTTCCTTCACTAACCTGTAACTTATTTTCTGACACCATACCGGTAGTAGATCAGTTTTATCTATTGGCCTCATTAATGGTGGTAATGGTCTGTCGTATTCGATCTCAGAGTTGATGGTAAACTCAGATACCTAAAGAGGAATTGGAAAAAAGCAAATTTGTAGATAAGGTTTTCCGGGTTTTGACTGTCCGACTATAAGCCAAGTGAGGTCAGGTTAGGTAAAGATGGTTTATATTACTGTTAGGTTAGGTTAGGTTCGGTAAAGATGGTTTATAAATAAAGAACAGTTGCTATAATTTACACCTAAGTCATTTTCTGCAAACACTTTAGGTACTGTATTCATAAGCGCAACAAATATAGAGTTTGATTTTTAACACACACATACACCTGCTCTCGTCTAGTACATGTTTTATCAAGTTTATTATGTCGTGAGAATTCATCAAAATTTGTCTTTCATGGATTCTCACAACATTTCAACGCCGAATTGCGTGAACTTAAAAGCAAAGGCAAAAAAAAAAAGAAATAAATTTGACAGTATGCAAATTTGAGTATTTAATAATTCAAGAGATGACAATCAGGGCGTCAGTCAGCACCAGTGACACGCAACTATCATAAAACAAACTTTTATATTTCAACAAGAGTTTTCTAATAATTTTTTGTTGCGTATTACTTACAACTATACAGTGTGGGAGCCCTGTGTCTTCCTTCTTATTGATGACAACAACACTGTGAGTCCTGTGTCTTGATGTTACGTTTCTTCGCAGACTATTATTCCGATAACAGTATTAATAATTTATGTGTTTCACCTCAACAAAAATTTCCACTATTTTAGCTTCACATTAACTAAATGAATTACTTCCAAATCTGCGTCCAGCAAAATGATAAAACAATGTATTTTGTATCTACTTCAAATACGCGAGGTAGTTGTATCTGTTCCCGCATGAATGTTGACCTGGGATTAATTAAATAGGAACTGGCACCACGTGTATGTTGTCACCTCAACTTTAAAGTGTGATAATTGTACCCCGCGACCACTACACCATCCTACACCACACACCCGACCACCACACCATCCTACACCCACACACCCGACCACCACACCATCCTACACCCACACACCCGACCACCACACCATCCTGTACCCATACACCCGACCACCACACCATCCTGTACCCACACACCCGACCACCACACCATCCTACACCCACCACACACCCGACACACCCGACCACCACACCATCCCCACACCCGACCACCACACCATCCACACCCACACACCGACCACCACACCATCCTACACCCCACACACACCACCCGACCACCACACCATCACCCACACACCGACCACCACACCATCCTACACCCACACACCGACAACACCATCCTACACCCACACCGACCACCACACCATCCCACACCACACACACCGACCACCATCCTACACACACACCGACCACCACCCCACCCACACACCGACCACACCACTACACCCCACACACCACGACCACCACACCATCCTACACCCACACACCACACATCCTACACCACACACCCGACCACCACACCATCCTGCACCCACACACCCGACCACCACACCATCCTACACCACACACCACCTGACACACCACCACCACACCATCCCACACCACACACCCACCACACACCACACCCCGACCACCACACCATCCTACACCCACACCACCACACCATCCTACACCACACACCCCACCACCACCATCCTACCCACACACCACACCACCACACCATCCTACACCACACACCCGACCACCACACCATCCTACACCCCACCGACCACTACACCATCCTCCACCACAACCCGACCACCACACCATCCTACACCCACACACCACCACACCATCCTCCACACACACACACCCACACCACCACACCACCACACCATCCCCACACACACACCACCACACACCATGTACCCACACACCCAACCACACACCATCCTGTACCCACACACCACCACCATCCTGTACCCACACACCCGACCACCCACCATCCTGTACCCATACCGACCACCACACCATCCTACACCCACACACCGACCACCACACCATCATGTACCCACACACCCAACCACACCACACCATCTGACACACCCGACCACCACACCATCCTGTACCCACACACAACCACCATCTGTGCCCACCACACCATCCACACCCCACCACCACACCACCCACCCAACCACACAACCATCCTGTGCCCACACACCCAACCACCACACCACCACCAAATACCCACACACCCAACCCACCACCAACCACCTCCATCCTCCCACCACACACCAACCACCACACCATCCCAGCCCACACCCACCACGACCACCACACCATCCACACCCATCCACCCCACACACACCTGACCACCACACCATCCTCCACCACGACCACCACACCATCCTGTACCCACACACCGACCACCACACCATCCTACACCCACACACCTGACCACCACACCATCCTGTACCCACACACCCGACCACCACACATCCCACACCACACACCCGACCACCACACCATCCTGACCCACACACCGACCACCACATCCATCACCACCACACCACACACATCCCCACCACCATCCGACCACCACACAATCCTCCACCACACATCCGACCACACACCATCCTGTACCCACACACCAACCACCACACCATCCTACACCACACACCCGACCACCACACCCCATCCTACACCCCACCACCACACAATCCTCCACCACACATCCGACCACACACCATCCTGTACCCACACCCCAACCACCACACCATCCCACACCCACACACCGACCACCCACACCATCCTGTACCACCCGACCACCACACCATCCTGTACCCACACACCCGACCACCACACCATCCTGTACCCATACACCCGACCACCACACCATCCTGTACCCACACACCCGACCACCACACCATCCTACACCACACACCCGACCACCACACCATCCTACACCCACACACCTGACCACCACACCATCCGACACCCACACCCATCTTCTTTACGGTAACTTCCTAAAATAAAATAACTTCTAAATATTCGACTCTACTCAGACTGTTGCTGTTATCGAGATCCTGGGAGAGATCAACGTCAAAGGCAAGTTTTAATATAATCTGCAGCCCCTTTAAGAGTTCTCGACTTAACAGGGTCACATGATGTTGAGTTAACGTTATAATGTTGTTACTGAGCTTCAACAACCACGGTCTTTTAGTTCATAACTAGGTCACTAATTACTCTCGTCCACCAACAGTTAAAGAGTATGAGAGACATAACTCTCTGATCTTCACCTGACCACCAGGTAGATCCCCCACACGACGGCCAGCGCTAATTTATTATATCCTGTGAATTCGTTCATGTTATAGTAAATTATTCATATGTTTATAGCACGAATAAATTATTATTATAAGATTAAATTAATACTACACCATATATATGTCTTATCAAATCAAAATAGTGTTTATTCTATCAAGGATTAATATATAAAACTCTCAGTTAAGAAAACATACAAAATTTTAGTAAGTGTTCATCTTGGAAGACACACATCTAAATAACTACCGTAGAGGCCGTGGTAAAACACTACACCTCACCTGCCACACTGTCTCCCGGAGCTTCATTAACACACCGGCGCCTCCTAATTTAAACCTGTTAATTAACTCAATTAAGGTATCGCGGATGTGGACTCAATAAAACATTCTTTTTATTCAGTGAATGTTATACAAGAGACAAGCTTTTCATTATTACCTTATTATACCTGCTGTGAGTAACAAGAATTACCTCAAAATGTTATTCGAAACTTCGGATCATCAGACTTGAAGCCTCGCTGATCCGCCAGCATTTATCAACAAATGATTCGAAACTGGGAATTAAAAAAGGTCCGAAACTGGTATCGTCGGCGAGTTTAATTAAACGAGACAAACTGTTGGGTTAAAACATGTACCAACTGCCGCCAGTATTTGCATATTGCTTTATTAAATGTGTCCGACTCTACTTGGGCTACAAGGCACAGTTCTGCCACTCTCACATTTCTTCATCAAAAATTGTGATATATTCGACAAATTTTTCTTTTACGGGAGTTGTGTGTTCATCTGGTCTCATTGTTCATCTCATTCTCTGTTTCTAAAAGGTCCTTCTCCCTCCTCTTTTCTCCTCTTACAATCCTCCTCTCTCTTCCAGCTCCCTCATCCTCCTCTTAATCCTCTCTTCACCTCTTCTCGTACATTTGTCTCATCATTCCTCTCTTTCTTCCCTTTTCCTTATTCTCTCATTCGCTGTTCCCTAATAACTCCTTTCATTCCGAGTCCCATTTTCCTTCTTATTCCTTTCTTTCTTTCGTCTCTCACACTTCTCTTCCTTCCGGCCTCATTCATCTCTCTACACCACCCAACTCCCCTTCTCCCTCCTCTCCCTTGTTTCTCCATCCTCCCCCATTGTCTCTTCCTCCCTCTTCTCCTCATTCTTCCCTTCCTAACTCCTCTGTACATTTCTCCTTCCCCACCACACCCTTCCCACACAACCCTCTCCTCCCCAGCCTCCCCTCACCCCACCCCCCCTTCCCCCACAACCCCCTCTCTCCCTCCCCCAGCCTCCCCCTCAATTCCCCATCCTCCCTTCCCCACAACCCCCTCCCTCCCCAGCCTCCCTCACACCCCCACCCCCTTCCCCACACAACCCTCTCCTCCCCCAGCCTCCCCCTCACCCCACCCCCCCCTTCCCCACAACCCCCTCCCTCCCCAGCCTCCTCACCCCACCTCCCCCCCTTCCTCACAACCTCTCCCTCCCCCAGCTCCCTCACTCCCAATTCTTCCCCACAATAACCCTCTCTCCCTCCCCCCAGCCTCCCCTCACACCCCACCTCCCCCCCCCTTCCCCACAACCCCTCTCTCTCCCTCCCCCAGCCTCCCCCTCACCCCACCCCCCTTCCCCACAACCTCTCCCTCCCCCAGCCTACCCTCACCCCACCCCCTCCTCCCCAAACAACCTCTCACCTGCCTCTTTCTCTCAATAAAACAAACAAACAAACAAACAGACAAACAAAAACAAACACAGTTAGCTGGTGACTCTGGATCCCTAGTGCCAACGTGGGCATGACCAGTGGCCCTTCCCCTCATGTTGGCACCCCATCTCTCACAGTGCCAGGGGGTGGGGAGGGGTCAGGTACACAAGGTGTCATGAATCACCATAATGGCACTATATCTTATGTAGAGAGCGTCCCTCACCCCAGTCAGTTGTTGTTAGCTTCAGGTGATGGTGTATGGCAGGTAGATAATGTCTACAATATACATACATACATACATACATACATACATGCATACATACATACATACATGCATACATACATACATACATACATACATACATACATACAGGAAGCCTCAGGTATACAAATTCACATAAATATATACAATGATACAACCCCTTGAGTACGATGACTTAACCCCTTGAGTACGATGACTTAACCCCTTGAGTACGATGACTTTACCCCATGAGTACGATGACTTAACCCCATGAGTACGATGACTTAACCAATTTTGAGTACGATGACTTTACCCCCTTGAGTACGATGACTTTACCCCATGAGTACGATGACTTAACCCCATGAGTACGACGACTTTACCCCATGAGTACGATGACTTAACCCCATGAGTACGATGACTTAACCCCTTGAGTACGATGACTTAACCCCCCCATGAGTACGACGTCTTAACCCCATGAGTACGATGTCTTCACCCCATGAGTACGACGTCTTAACCCCATGAGTACGAGGTCTTAACCCCATGAGTACGACGTCTTAACGCCATGAGTACGACGTCTTAACCCCATGAGTACGATGACTTAACCCCATGAGTACGATGACTTTACCCCATGAGTACGATGACTTAACCCCATGAGTACGATGACTTAACCCCATGAGTACGATGACTTAACCCCTTGAGTACAATGACTTAACCCCATGAGTACGATGACTTAACCCCATGAGTACGATGACTTAACCCTTGAGTATGATGATATAACCCCTGAGTATGATGACTTTACCCTTGAGTATGATGATATAACCCCTTGAGTATGATGATATAACCCCTTGAGTATGATGACTTTACCCTTGAGTAACGATGACTTTACCTTGAGTATGATGATATAACCCTTGAGTATGATGATATAACCCTTGAGTATGATGATATAACCCCTGAGTACGATGACTTTACCCCTTGAGTACGATGACTTTACCCCTTGAGTATGATGATATAACCCCTGAGTATGATGATATAACCCTTGAGTATGATGATATAACCCCTGAGTACGATGACTTTACCCCTTGAGTACGATGACTTAACCCTTGAGTACGATGACTTTACCCTTGAGTATGATGATATAACCCTTGAGTATGATGATATAACCCCTTGAGTATGATGATATAACCCCTTGAGTATGATGACTTACCCTTGAGTACGATGACTTTACCCCTTGAGTATGATGATATAACCCCTTGAGTATGATGATATAACCCTTGAGTATGATGATATAACCCTTGAGTACGATGACTTTACCCCTTGAGTACGATGACTTTACCCCTTGAGTATGATGATATAAACCCCTTGAGTATGATGATATAACCCTTGAGTATGATGATATAACCCCTTGAGTACGATGACTTTACCCCTTGAGTACGATGACTTAACCCTTGAGTACGATGACTTTACCCCTTGAGTACGATGACTTAACCCCTTGAGTACGATGACTTTACCCCATGAGTACGATGACTTAACCCCATGAGTACGATGACTTAACCCCTTGAGTACGATGACTTTACCCCTTGAGTATGATGATATAACCCCTTGAGTATGATGATATAACCCCCTTGAGTACGATGACTTAACCCCTTGAGTACGATGACTTTACCCCATGAGCACGATGACTTAACCCCTTGAGTACGATGACTTTACCCCTTGAGTATGATGATATAACCCCTTGAGTACGATGATATAACCCCTTGAGTACTGAAAGGGTAAATAAATAATACTCAAGCGGTTCAAACATCACCAAACACACCATCTTGTTTACCGTCACCACCACCAGGGGGTCATCACCACACACCTATAGCGTAGAGGTAACAACACACAACACCAGGTGGACGAATAACTGGTTTATAGCCCAGGTGTGATCATGACAACACACCTGGATTGTCAACCCTTTCATTAACGTGATTAATTGACATAACGCCATCACAGGTAACGAGTAGTGTTTTTTTTTTCCTAGGATGGGATGATACGACGAGATAATTTGTTGATTAGTTAAGGTTTGGTTCCAAATATTTCTTAGGTGTCTTGTCATAATTTATTCATATGACGGAAGGCGTTTATTACAGTGTGTTCGAGGGCTCTTATTGTGTGTTCGAGGGCTCTTATTGTGTGTTCGAGGGCTCTTATTGTGTTCTGAGGGCCTGGGACAGTGTCTGAGGGCCTCAGATTGTGTGTCTGGAGGGCCTGTATTGTGTGTCTGAGGGCCTGTATTGTGTGTCTGAGGGCCTGTATTGTGTCTGAGGGCTCTGCATTGTGTGTCTGAGGCCTGTATTGTGTGTCTGAGGGCTCAGACAGTGTCTGAGGGCTCAGATTGTGTGTCTGAGGGCCTGTATTGTGTGTCTGAGGGCCTGGCCAGGTGTCTGGAGGGCCTGTATTGTGTGTCTGGAGGGCCTGCATTGTGTGTCTGAGGGCCTGTATTGTGTGTCGGAGGGCTCGTATTGTGTGTCTGAGGGCTCTGTATTGTGTCTGAGGGCCTGCATTGTGTGTCTGAGGGCTCGTATTGTGTGTCTGAGGGCCTGCATTGTGTGTCTGAGGGCTCGCATTGTGTGTCTGAGGGCTCGTATTGTGTGTTCGAGGGCTCGTATTGTGTGTCTGAGGCTCCATTGCGTCTGAGGGCCTGTATTGTGTGTCTGAGGGCTCGTATTGTGTGTCTGAGGGCTCGTATTGTGTCTGAGGGCCTGTATTGTGTGTCTGAGGGCTCGTATTGTGTGTCTGAGGGCTCGTATTGTGTGTCTGAGGGCTCGTATTGTGTGCCTGAGGGCTCGTATTGTGTGTCTGAGGGCCTGTATTGTGTGTCTGAGGGCTCTGCATTGTGTGTTTGAGGGCCTGCATTGTGTGTCTGAGGGCTCAGACAGGTGTCCGGAGGGCTCAGATTGTGTGTCTGAGGGCTCGTATTGTGTAAAATTGAGGGCTGCACAGGTGTCTGAGGGCCTGTATTGTGTGTCTGAGGCCTGTATTGTGTGTCTGAGGGCCTGGGACAGTGTCTGAGGGCTCGTATTGTGTGTCTGGAGGGCTCGTATTGTGTGTCTGAGGGCCTGACAGGTGTCTGGAGGGCTCAGATGTGTCTGAGGGCTGTATTGTGTGTCTGAGGGCCTGTATTGTGTCTGAGGCCTGTATTGTGTGTCTGGAGGGCTCAGATTGTGTGTCTGGGAGGGCTCTTATTGTGTGTCTGAGGGCTCCAGATTGTGTGTCTGAGGGGTCAGGATTGTGTGTCTGAGGGCCTCGTGACAGGTGTCTGGAGGCCTGCATTGTGTGTCTGAGGCTCGTATTGTGTGTCTGAGGCCTGTATTGTGTGTCTGAGGGCCTGTATTGTGTGTCTGAGGGCTCAGATAGGTGTGTCTGAGGCCCTTATTGTGTGGCCTGAGGGCTCAGACAGTGTCTGAGGCTCAGACAGGTGTCTGAGGGCTCAGACAGTGTCTGAGGGCTCAGACAGGTGTTCGAGGGCCTGGCTGTGTGTTCGAGGGCCTGGGACAGTGTTCGAGGGCTCGTATTGTGTGTCTTGCGGGCCTCAGATTGTGTGTCTGGAGGGCTCAGACAGGTGTCTGAGGGCTCAGACAGTGTCTGAGGGCCTGTATTGTGTGTCTGAGGGCTCGTATTGTGTGTCTGAGGGCTCAGACAGTGTCTGAGGCCTCTTATTGTGTGTCTGAGGGCCTGATGGTGTGTCTGAGGGCTCTTATTGTGTGTCTGAGGGCTCTTATTGTGTGTGTCTGAGGCCTGTATTGTGTGTCTGAGGGCTCGTATTGTGCCCGAGGGCTCTTAATATGTGCTTGAGGGCTCTTAATATGTGTCTGAGGGCTCTATTGTGTTCTCGAGGGCTCTATTGTGTGTGTTCGAGGGCTCTGATGTGCTCTGAGGGCTCTTATTGGGTGTTCGAGGGTTCTATTATGTACTCGAAGACTCAAGTAGGTAATTTCTATCACACTCTGACCTATGGTTAATGTCATGGGTTGCGTTAGGCTTACCCACGCAACCAACTCCAAAGTTTGTTTTACCAGAGATAAGGCGCCCGGCGAGGCATAACTGGGACATGTATTTTTCAATTAGTGTATGTTAGCCAGCCTTTAGGGGGGTGGGCAGTGAAACAGTGTTGTACTGTTCATCGCTTCACACCCAAAAACCTCATTTTGAGTAGTATCCCCTGAGCCATGGGTTAGTTAAGACGTCGTCTCCATCCTCTCCCTCCTGAAAGGGGGCGGGACACCACACCACACAGAGTACTCCACCGCCACTCCGTCCTGTGAACCGTCGTCGACACGAGACTAAGTGTGTTAACCTAGGTTTGTTATCCCCGTGGAAATATCACGTGTGGAAGCCTGGTTGCGACAAAAGCAATCCAGGCTGGTCTATTGCACCTAATGGTTAATTCAAGTCACGCTTACCAGTTCTACTTGCCGCGACAACCGTCCAGTGACTGTCAGTGACGCGAGACTATGTGTGGTAACCCAAGAGTACCTTTTTGTTGTTATGGCCGTGGGAAGAAGTTCTTGTGATGAAGCCTGGTTGCAACAAGAGCAATCCAGGCTGGCAGTAAATGTATCACTTGAAGAATTAAGGCTCTGTTAAGTCATACCCACAGTAGAGTAATCACATGTGTCCCCAAGTTGGAAATTCCCTGTTTTAGAAGATTAATTTTATTACAGCGTGAACGTGAGTAAATCATATATCCATGCAAATTGTAAATCATTGTATGGAAGCTTGACAAATAAATGTAAGTGCAATTATCTGCCCGTATCTGTGATCCTATCTTATTATTACTAAAGGTAATGACTGATTGGTTATGACAAAGTATAACCAGTAACTTAGATAGATGTTGAAAATTAAATGAATTCATTAAATCATCATTTATCAAGTATAAATCATGGAATGTCGAGTGGTGGAGTGAACTTCTACGTAGATACGCCATAATCTCCTGTAAGTAATCAGTGCTCCGGGGCAATCTGTAAATCTGTAATCAGTGTGAAGGTATCGGATTCTACGGTAAGAAATAAGAAATACGACATATTATTATCTTTATATAATATAATCCACTCCTACTACCACGGATTCATACCAAAACCATGACAGTTAAGTGTTCGAACGTATAGTAACGTCATATCCTATACATTTAGTGACGTCATATAAATTGAGTGACATCATATTCAAAGCACAACAGAAAATGGAATCCAGGGAGCACTAACCTCATTAAAATATCGATTAACTTTCTTGAAACTCAAACAAAAAAACTTAGGATACATTTAAAACTATAATTAACTTGTATAAATTAGGTTAAATAGTTGTTTTGAGGGAGAGTGAACGAGTCGAAAAGATAATGTAATAATTTTTTGACAGTGAATGGAAGTTTTTAATTTTAATTTTATTTAATTAGATTTTTACCAAGACAATTTCCCAACCTTTCGTTAGTGCTGTAATCTCTCCCACTGTTTTTGTCTTAATATTTCTGTTCATTTTTTTCTTATCATTACCATTTATTTGTTTTATTGTTGTTGTCATTGTTGTTTGGCTGTTGTTTTCTATTATCTGTTGTTATGTTGTTGTTATTGTTGTTGTTGTTATCCATCTTTTTTAACATAGTATCAATAAATCACAAAAAATAATGAACATACGTAATTTTCTCTCCATTGTTCCAGTGAGGAGTGTGGCGGTGTCATTCTGGGACTAGTGTCTGGCTCATCTGTGGCACCCAGGGCCTGCAGTGCCTGATTTACCACCTGTTATCTTAATTGGGATACTGGTGGTGGCACTGTGGGGAGACAAGACCGACGGGGGGGGGGGGGGGGAGGAGGGGGTTAGAGGAGAGAAAAGAGGGGAGGGGGGAAGGGTTTGGGAGGAGGAGAGAAGGAGTTGGAGGAGAAGGGAGGGAAGGGGTTGGAAAGAGAAGGGAAGGGGAAGGAGGGAATGTAGCGGTATTAAGGCGGGAGAGAAGCTGGTGCTCTCTCTCTCTCTCTCTCTCTCTCTCTCTCTCTCTCCGTTGATGTGTGTATGGTTATAACTAGTAAGAGTGTTTTATGTACGGTATAATAGGATGTAAGATAGACAAGTAAACAAAAGAGAAGAAGAGTTTAAGACATCTGACAGACACACGGTACGAATACTTCTCCGACACGACGCTACAGAACAGGAACTTACACAAGTCTCCCCTCAAAAATAAAAGAAGAAAATTGATTTATTAACCATTTCCAGCATTTCGGGAGGAATTGTCGATCTCGTTTCCGGAATTTCTCAGGTGACCAGGAGAGGGAGTCAACATATGCTCCTCTTCCTTACTCGAATATGAGTTTTTGGCTCAGCTCTCTTATCTTTCAGCTCCAAAAATTGTTGAAGACTTGAATTTTGAGGAGTTTTCTTCTTGGCAAATGATGGTGAGGATGAAGGTGGTGAGGATGAAGGTGGTGAGGATCTGTGGTGAGGATGAAGGTGGTGAGGTTGAAGGTGGTGAGGTTATGATGACCGATGAGGACGACCTGGAGCTGAGGAGTTGGGTCTGGTCACTTGGGGTGTGTGACGTGTACTAACTAAACTTCCATTGTACTGAGGCTTTTATTGTGTGGCTTTTGGGGTTATGGGAAGACTTATGGCACATAAAAGCTCCGTTTTTATGTAAACAAATATATTAATGTCTTGATTGGTGATGAATATAGAATTAACTTATTAACTTATGGGTGAGTAAGAATATAGTTAGGAATTAATAAACTTTTGGGCAGTTAATAAAAAAGTTACCGGAATTTGTTAACTAATGCCTGGTAGATTATAGTCAGTAGCTGAACCATCTCGCATCCTCCTGACTGATGGATGACTGTCAGGTGGATGAAATAAACTAAATAGACATTTTATTACATGGAAAAACAAATTGAGAAAACCTGAAAGACTTTCCGTCGCTTTTAAGACTTAATCGTCTGGAACAGGAAGGACCGCATAGTTTATTTTGTGTAGAATAAGAAAATAAACGTCTCTCGTGGCCTTAAATAATGAGAGGAATCGAGAAGCAACGAAGGAGAGATAAAGAAAGATGGATAAAGATAGGGGATGAGAGAGAGAGAGAGCGATGACGAATCCAATACCGGACTTATTGATAATTTTCTTAAGGATTTGTGGCGTTTGTGGATCTGTTATGATAGCGGGGATGTGTGAAGGAATGGTGATGAAGGGATGGAAGGAGGAAATACAAAGAGGAGAATAAAGGAGACAAAAGAAGGGCTGATGAATGAGACACAGATGAGAGAAATAAAGGAGGGATTATTGAATAAGGAAAGACATGATTGAAAATGAGTGTTTGGGATGGTGATGATGAAAGATTTAACACGATAATAAATAACGTAGGGGAGATAGAGACAGAGAAGAAATAATAATGAGTAAAGAGAAGAGTAATGTAAGGGAGAGAGAGGGAGGAAACTGAGGAAAGGGAGAAGAGGGTGAGGAGTGAGGTGTCATTCACTCTTCTTTGTGTGCTCCGAGGATTACCACACAACACCTGTGCCACACAACACCCGTACCACACAAATCCTGTACCACACAACACCTGTCCACACACACCTGTGCCACAACACCTGCACCACACTACACCTGTACCACACAACACCTGTACCACACAACACCCGTACCACACAACACCCGTACCACACAACACCTGTACCACACAACACCTGTACCACACAACACCTGTACCACACAACACCTGTACCACACTACACCTGTACCACAAAACACCTGTACCACACAACACCTGCACCGTTGTCAAATAAATTAACAAATCAAAGGAAGAACAGGGAAAGAAGAGAGAAAAAGAGAAGGGTAAAAGGAAGAGGAATGAATAAGAGTGAAAAAAGGGAGAGATGAGAATAAAAAAAACACGGGAATAGACAAAAAATAAACAGATAAATAAGGAAGTGAAGGTAGGAGAAACAAATTGAAAGACAGACGAGATGAAAGGATAGAATTGACGTGCGTTACAAGTCTAAGGTTTTTTCCCCAGTGTGGGCCGACCATTTCTTTGAAGAGGAGGACGAAAGAAATGGACAGCTGAATCGGAAGTCTGGGTTATTTGAGCAGTTGCTGTTAAAGGAGACACTACTACTTTTTCGTCCTCCCGCTCTCTCTATCTCCCCCCCACCCCTTCTCTCTCTCTCTCTCTCTCTCTCTCCTTTTTCTCTTTTTCACACTGTCGTAGATGCTGACAACAAAATTAAATTTTTGTCCCAGTTGTTCTTTTATTACCAGGACGGACAGTGATGATCGCGTTTTACTTTTCCTTCGAGTGCCCAGACAGACACTGAAGGGGGGGGGGGTGGGGGAAGGACAGTGGTATATATATTTTTTTTCTCCCCAGGACGACCTAGAGAATGGTGAGAGAGGCTTGTAGGTGGTGGTGGTGGTGTTGTTGTTAGAGACGATCACCACACGACGCTGCCGCTCTGCTGTTATCGTGTATTTTGCTCACCTCTCAAGCTCTCTCGTTCTGCCCAACACTTTTTCTTTCTCTGATTTTTATTTGTTTCCCGATACAGTGGAAGACCTGAGGTTTAAAAATTATGTTGTAAAGTTTTTAGTTTTTTTGTGTGTGTGTTTGTGGTGTTTAGAGAGAGAGAGAGAGAGAGAGAGAGAGAGAGAGAGAGAGAGAGAGAGACCACCATATCGCCACCATACACCATTATACTCCCTTAAGACGCCACCATACACCATTATACTCCCTTAAGACGCCACCATACACCATTATACTCCCTTAAGACGCCACCATACACCATTATACTCCCTTAAGACGCCACCATACACCATTATACTCCATTAAGACGTCATTATACACCATCATATATTGTGGCTTCTACACAGTAGTCTTTTACGCAATTACGTAAACAAATGACGCCATAAATCCGCTAGTGAACGATTTATTTGCGCTTATTCATCTTTAACCGCTAACTCTGATACAGTAATGTGTTGTTTGTGTGTTGTGTAGGTGTACTAGTGTTGTGTGTGTGTTGTGTAGGTGTACTAGTGTTGTGTGTGTGTTGTGTAGGTGTACTAGTGTTGTGTGTGTGTTGTGTAGGTGTACTAGTGTTGTGTGTGTGTTGTGTAAGTGTACTAGTGTTGTGTGTGTGTTGTGTAAGTGTACTAGTGTTGTGTGTGTGTTGTGTAGGTGTACTAGTGTTGTGTGTGTGTTGTGTAAGTGTACTAGTGTTGTGTGTGTGTTGTGTAGGTGTATTAGTGTTGTGTGTTGTTTGTGTGTTGTGTGGGTGTACTAGTGTTGTGTGTGTGTTGTGTAAGTGTACTAGTGTTGTGTGTATTGTGTAGGTATCGGAGTACATAGGTCCCTCTCCCCTAAATCTCCCTTTCCTTTCCCTTCACCCCCTCACCATCATCTCCGTCTCATCACAGTTCCCTTAATTTCCCTCCCTCATCTCCTTCTCACCCTCCCCTCTATTTCCCTTCACCTCCCTCTCCTCTTCCCTCACTTCCTCACTCCTCTCACCTCCCTACTCCCCTCATATCCTTCTCCTCTTACCTCACCTCCCTCTGCTCTTCCCTCAAATGCCCCTCCCCTCCCCTCCCCCTCCCCAAGAACAAGTGAGGGCAGCATGACATGCTGGCATTTCCTGGGGCAGTTATTTCGCGTTATCCACATACCATTTAGTCTCCCAATCACAGCCCTCACCCCCAGCCCTCCCTCCCTCCCTCCCTCAAACCCCTCCCTCACCTCCAGCCAGTCCCACCTCCTACCTCATCTCCAGCCCTCCTTCCTGCCTCATCTCCAGCCCTCCCTCTCTCCTCCCTATTCAACCCCCTCTCTCTCTCTCTCTCTCTCTCTCTCTCTCTCTCTCTCTCACACACACACACAACAAAACACAGTACAGAATAATCACCGCTGGCCCTCAGAGCAGCGTTTCTCTGCTGTGTTCCGCCTCAGTCCACTACAACTGAGGTTTCTTCACAACGCAAAACTTTGTAGGGACGTGAAGGATCTCACCAGGAGGGAGGGAAGGAGTGGGGAAGGCTGATAAAAGTTCGGGAAGATATGATGAAAGAGGAGGTGTGTGTGTGTGTGTGTGTGTGTGTGTGTGTGTGTGTGTGTGTGTGTGTGTGTGTACATATTTAACAAACAAACACACACACGCACACGCAAACAATGATCCCTTAAAAATAGAACACGCTACAACAATAGGCAAAACCGATACATTGCAATTATCAACAGACATAGTTAGTCCCACACAGATGTAGCACCACACTCGCTCTCCCCCCTCCCTCCCACAGCACATAGCTCTCCTCCCTCCCTCTCTCCCTCCCTCCCACAGCACATAGCTCTCCTCCCTCCCTCTCTCCCTCCCCACCACAGTACAAAACTCTCCTCTCTCCCTCCCTCCTACAGCACAAAGGTCTCGACCACCACCTTTGTCAGCTAGGCTCGTTTACATACACACACTCGCTGCTGTATATACGAGTCTCTCTCTTGGTTGGTGATTGTCAAGTGTAGTTCTTCTGGTAGTGTGGAAGCACGAAAATGAGGATTGAAAGACTGTGTGTGTGTGTGTGTGTGTGTGTGTGTGTGTGTGTGTGTGTGTGTGTGTGTGTGTGTGTGTGTTTCTTCAGCTATAACAAGTACTCAACCACGTGTGTATAATCCTGACACGAGAGATAAAGAGAAAATAAAAACTTGTTGACATAAACTGGAGTGAGAATGTCAGCAGCAGTTTTAGATCCCTGAGAATACTTGATATACTGTATATGTACACAACAGCAGGAGGTACCGGTATACGTGTCGTTCGCCTGGCTCTGGTGGTGAGGCTGAACCATAAATTGTGAAGAGTTTGAGTGAGGGATCAGAGGCGGTCGACCAGTTCCTGCATAGTCTAGTTCGTGAGTCTCAGGGGAGTGTCAATATACGTCCTTGTTATTACCTCTATTATTATTAGTAGAAGTAGTAAGATTTTTTTAGTATTATTATTTTTCATTAGGCAAATCAGTTTTTATTGCAAGTTTATTCGCGAGTTTTGAATTATTTAAAGATAAGGAGAAGATAAGAAGCCACAGATATGATAAAGTCACCTGGGAGAAACCATTCACTAATATGAGCCTCACACAACCACCTCGACTCCAGCCTCCCGCAGCCTCACAAGATGGTCCTCCTCAACTCCACATCTCCAGGTCATCTTACCCAGACCATATCCATCCAGACTCCGAGGGTTGAGGATATTATCTCTCTCTCTCTCTCTCTCTCTCAACAAGACCTCCAGGAATAGAGAGGCCATTTGCAGACGAGAACACTCCCCGAAGGCCATACAATCAGCTTTACTAGAAACATTGACGATTTTTTGATGTGGGCGATGAGTGGGTGATGAGTGGGTGATAAAGGGCGGGTGTGGGTGATGATGGGTGGGTGTGGGTGATGATGGGTGGGTGTGGGTGATGATGATGCTGGGAGAGGAAGATCATGCATTGAGATACACTCCTCTAGGCCAGCCACATCACTATCTGAGATAACATGAACGTTTTTCTTTGTCATGATAAGAAATAGTGGTTTTGTTTTACGGTGTGTGTGTGTGTGTGTGTGTGTGTGTGTGTGTGTGTGTGTTCATGGACTTCTATATGTATGTGTATATGTGTTTATCCTCACTTTACTCCTACAATACTTACATAGTACACCCCCCCCTCAACACACTTATAATTCCGGGTTGCATATAATTATATTTTTTTGGCAATACTGATTAAATACACGATTAATAATATAATAGTTATGCTAATGAGAGAGAGAGAGAGAGAGAGAGAGAGAGAGAGAGAGAGAGAGAGAGAGAGAGAGAGAGAGAGAGAGAGAGAGAGAGAGAGAGAGAGAGAGAGAATAAACCCACCCTGTCCACCCCCCGTCAGCACAACCTGGATATATGTAAATTTAACTTTAAAAATGTTGTTGTTTATATTTTGACGCATCATTAAAGTTAAAGAGGCGGACAGTAACAATAATCAGGTGACGTCTCTCACAGTAATGACAATTTTTACTTTCAAATGAAGTTCTTAAAACATTTTACTTGGCATTATTGTCTCGTTATTTGGTAAACTTTTGTGGCAGTTGTGTTTACATATACAGTTATGACGCGTATTATTACTTGTTTATTGTGGTAACATTAACACCACCTTCCCTTGTTGACAGTCGAGTGTTTGTGTGTGGCAATACTGTACGGCAAGTGTTCTTGTTTGTGGCAATACTGTACAGCAAGTGTTCTTGTTTGTGGCAATACTGTACAGCAAGTGTTCTTGTTTGTGGCAATACTGTACCGGAAGTGTTCTTGTTTGTGGGAATACTGTACCGGAAGTGTTGTTGTGTGTGGCAATACTGTATGGCAAGTGTTCTTGTTTGTGGCAATACTGTACAGCAAGTGTTCTTGTTTGTGGCAATACTGTACCGGAAGTGTTCTTGTTTGTGGCAATACTGTACGGCAAGTGTTCTTGTTTGTGGCAATACTGTACCGGAAGTGTTGTTGTTTGTGGCAATACTGTATGGCAAGTGTTCTTGTTTGTGGCAATACTGTACGGCAAGTGTTCCTGCCAGTACATGACCCGGGGGTCTGTGGTCAATAGTAACACCAAGGAGCACAACCTGGAGACTCATGTAATGTGCGTGTAAAGTTTCAGGTCTCTGACTGCTTCCGTTATGGCTGGAACAGACAGACACACAGACACGTCCTTTTATTATTATGCAAAGTTTATTAAATGGTAATGAGAACTTGGACAATTCTTATGACCACTTGTAAATTATTAACGCGGAAGTTATTTGGAGGGAAATGAGATGCATCCCAGTTGTTATGAAGTGTGTGGGGAAGGGTGTGAGGGGTGAGGGGGGGGGGAGGGTGAGGTGGGGGTGTGGGAGGTGATGGGGTGTGGGGTGGGGGTGTGGGGGAGGTGATGAGAGTGTGGGGGGGTGTGGGGGTGAAGGGGTGTGGGGTGAGGAGGGTGGATGGGTTGGGAGTTCAGGGAGTGTAGGGAGTGTGGAGGGTGTAGGAGGGTGTAGGGGGTGTAGAGGTGGAGATATAAGTCTCCTTCCTTTTGTCCATCACTCGACACACACTCACCATCTTATTAACCCCTCACACTCCTCTAACTCCATCCCAGTTATTGCCTCTTGGAGATGGAGGGAGGGAGGGAAGGTGGGAGGGAGGGAAGGTGGGAGGGAGGGTGAATGTGGGAGGGAGAGTAAAGAAGAAGGGAGAGACAAAATGAGGGTGTTAGGGGAGGAGGTAGGAGTGAGAAGCGAAGAAAGAGGGATAAAGAGGGAGGAAGTAGGTAAGGGAGAGAGAGAGAGAGAGAGAGAGAGAGAGAGAGTACGTGTGTGTGTGTAGAATAAAGATAGGAGATAGATGAGGATGGAGGGATAGGAAGAGGGAGAGAAAATAAAGATAGAATGAAGGAAGAAGAGAGGAGAAATATGTAGGGAGGGAAGAAACTGAGGAAAGGAGAGGATAAAAAGGAATGAAGGAATGGGGAATTAAGAAGGAGAGTGAAGACAAAGAAGTAACTTGAAAGTCATAGATGCTTACAGGTACAGTACATGAAAGCTTACAGGTACATACAGGCTTACAGGTGTCTTTTATTTACGGAGGGCCGGCCATCTTGGAGTACAGGTATGTCAAAGGTGTTTCTGGAGTTTGATATTAAATAAGTTTTGTAGATATAAGAGGTTCTGAAGGTCTTGGTGTTGTAATAATGTAAAGATATTTTTTAATTATGGGTGTTTAAAGAGCCGAGATGTTCTGAGAAATTCTGGATGGATGTTATACCTTGATGTAGGTGGTATATACCTTAATATAACCTAACGTAACATAACCTAACCTAATACCAACCTAATCTAGTCTAACCTATCCTAATCTATACTCAATGTAATGTAATCTCAGTGGTGTTTCGGATTACAGGTGGATCTTAATCAGCAGAAGATGAAAAGAAGCAGATTAGTATGTACAATATATATTAGGTGTGTGTGTGTCGTATGTATATATGTGTGTGTGTGTGTGTGTGTGTGTGTGTGTGTGTGTGTGTGTGTGTGTGAGCCTCAAATGAACTCACACTAGAGAAAGAATTTATATCCGTTATAAATGTAATCATCAAAAATCAAAGAAAAACAAAACAAACAACAGGTAAAACAAATACAACAAACAGGAGTAAGACAAATACAACAACAGGTAAGACAAATACAACAACAGGTAAGACAAATACAACAACAAGTAAGACAAATACAACAGGTAAGACAAATACAACAACAGGTAAGACAAATACAACAACAGGTAGGACAAATACAACAACAGGTAGGACAAATACAACAAATAAAGACAAATACAACAACAGGTAAAGACAAATACAACGGTAAGACAATACAACAGGTAAGACAAATACAACAGGTAAGACAAATACAACAACAGGTAAGACAAAATACAACAACAGGTAAGACAAATACAACAACAACAGGTAAGACAAATACAACAACAGGTAAGACAAAAACAACAACAGGTAAAGACAAATGCAACAACAGGTAAGACAAATACAACAACAGGTAAAGACAAATACACAACAACAGGTAAGACAAATACAACAACAGGTAAGACAAATACAACAACAGGAATGAGACAAATCACAACAACAGGTAAAGACAAATACAACAACAGATAAGACAAATACAACAACAGGTAAGACAAATACAACAACAGGTAAAGACAAAACAACAACAAAGAACAAATACAACAGGTAAACAAAATACAACAACAGGTAAGACAAATACAACAAGATGAACAATACAACAACAAAGAACAAATACAACAACAGGTAAGACAAATACAACAACAGGTAAGACAAATACAACAAGTAAAGACAAATACAACAACAGGTAAGACAAATACAACAAATAGGACAAATACAACAACAGGTAAGACAAATACAACAACAGGTAAAGACAAATACAACAACAGGTAAGA
>NW_024728166.1:0-8291 GCF_018991925.1 Homarus americanus
CCTAACATATCCCAACCTAACCTATCCCAACCTAACCTATCCCACCCTAACTTATCCCATCCTTACTCTTCCCACCCTAACCTACCCCACCCTAACCTACCCCAATCAAACCCATCCCACCTTAATCTAACCTAACCCATCTCATCTTTTATATTCCATCCAAACCTATCCCACCCTAACCCAATTCAATCTAACCTAATCGGAAAAAATACACACGATCCAGAGAGAGAGAGAGAGAGAGAGAGAGAGAGAGAGAGAGAGAGAGAGAGAGAGAGAGAGAGAGACTGCCAGTACCAGGAAGTAAGTCATGCTACTGTGTAATAAGTTATGGTCACTTTCAAAACTCCGACATATTCTTGGGCCAGTTGGGGCAGCTCACGCCATCCTCCTCCTTTCAGTACACAACAAATGCTTTCCTCTGCTCTACTATTAGAACCGTGACAGCACAGTCCACACACACTCTCTTATTTCCGTCCTCAAGTCCCAATGGTGGAATTCTTGACCAACCTCGTCTCCGTGTGAAAAACATATAGGAGTGAAAAGTCAGCAGTGTAACCTAACCTAACCTCGTTAACGTATTAAAAAAACATGGGTGGTACCGTGATAAGGAAATAGTGTAGCTTTTTTATAACGCGGATAACAGACTCTTGTAAACTATTGGAGGTTGGGTTGGGTGGTTGAGAACAGTGGATAAAGGTGATAGAGAACAGTGGATAAAGGTGAGATAGAGAGAACAGAGGATAAAGGTGAGATAGAGAACAGTGTGAGGTGAGTGAGTGTGGGGTGTGTCATTAACCGCGTGAGTTTCTTTGTTTGTTGTATGTCTGTGTTGTTTGTAAAGACATGGTGTGTGGCTTTGTTTTGCGCCTGCGTGAGTTGGTGGTTTGTAGCTGTGTTTTGTGGCTTCATGGTGTGTCACAATTTGGTGTGTAACATATTTTGAGTGTGTGGTGGTTTGGTACAGTCAGCCAAAGTTTCATCGATCCCACCCTAGCTCTTACTGGCAATTTTACCTGGCAATACTTTGTAAGGTAAGGCTGTATGTATCGGCGGTGTCCTTGCCAAAATAAATATTAAAAAATTCAAAGGATAACATTATTATAATAATAAACTAGTCATCGTTATTTTTAAGATCATGACAAGTTTGCGAATGTTCGTATATTTCCTTAAATACTAAAAAGATTGATATTAATGATTGGCAACGCAACCACAACCGGAGCTGCCACAAGATTCTCTAATTCAAGAATACTGAACATGTTCCACATTTAATCTTGAGTGTTTCATGAAGGTGTTAATTGTTTTTATAATATGAGCATTATAATTATAATATAACTTGGCGTAAGTTAGAGGGCAGACTTACTTGTCAGTCACGATATTGTATCTTCATAATATATCCTGGTTATCAGTTGTGTGTGTGTGTGTGTGAGGACCTATCAAATATCTTGAATTACGTAAACTATTGCACAATAACTCTGACCTAATGACTGAAGTGTTTAGTCTGAGTGTAAGTGCAGCCACGTGAAGCAGAACCTAATTATTATTTTGAATAAATATCCAAGAATAAATTACAAACTAGAATCAATGGCAATACAACTGTGAAATAATGAATATATTTTAACAATTATTGTTAAGGTTTTGAGAGGTAAATATATATTTGGCGATGATGTGCAAAGTTGCAATATGATTCTAAAAGGAAATAAAAAAGCGAGGAAATAAAAACTCACATAATAACGGAGAGCTATTCGACCCCTTTCCCAGTCCTCATCAACTCTATATAAGTATAATCTGTCTTTGACTGCCAGTCTCTCTCTCTCTCTCTCTCTCTCTCTCTCTCTCTCTCTCTCTCTTTCTGTCTTTCTGTCTCTCCCTTTCTCTCTCTAAAAGTGAGTTATTGATAATAATACCCTCGAAGGCAGCTAGTAGAACGCCAAAATGACCACCATACGGCGCTGGTGCAGGGATACCAAATGCCATTATTGTGTCAGTCGAGTCTATTACATAGTGTCTGGCACTCTCCGCCCTCTAACTTATGTCAAATGATATGATTTACAGTAATGCTCACACTGTGAAGGCAATTAATTCCTTCATGAAACACTCAAGAACAAATGTGGAGCATGTTATTGTACAAAAGGAAGGCTATAGGTAGGAGAATAAATCGTGGTGAAGTTTACCTCTGAGATTATTATGAGGTATTGGCCGGTAGGGTTAGGACCGAGATAAGAAAAGCAAAGAAGAATAATGAACTGAAGATAGCAAAGGAGATGAAGTCAAACCCCAAGGGATTCTTTCAAATGTATCAAACTAAAACACGAGAAAACATTGGACCAATACAGTCAGATACCGGCGAGCTAACTGATAACAACGGAGAAATGAGCAATAACTTGAATAGATAATTTCAACAGTTTTCACAACCGAAAATTAAACACGATACCCGAGGAACTGACTATATACAGAGATGGTGAAGCAAATAGATTAAGCGAGATAGCAGTGACTAGGAACGAAGTTAGTAAGCAAATAGACAAGCTAAAGCCTAATAAGTCACCAGGTTACGAGGAGATATTTGCCAGAGTATTAAAGGAATGTAGGTTAGAGCTTAGCATGCCCTTAGCAAACTTGTTTGACATATCATTAAAAACGGGTGTAGTACCAGAATCCTCTAACTACCGTCCAATCAGTTTAACATCAATTGTAGCAAATTACTGGAAGCAATAATTCAAACTCTATTCGAAATCACCTGGAGAAGCACAAGCTGATCAATGATTCCCAACATGGCTTCACAAGCGCGCGTTCAAGTCTGACTAATCTATTAACATTATTCTTAGCTGTTTTCAAATCAGTGGACGAGGGGCACGATTATGATGTGGTATATCTCGACTTTAGCAAAGCCTTCGACAGAGTCCCCCAAGAAAGACTAATACAAAAAGTGGAGGCTCGTGGCATTGGAGAAGATATCCTAAAATGGATTTGAGCGTGGTTACAGGACAGGAAACAGCGAGTAAGCATTAACGGCACTAAATCCGATTGGAGTAACGTCAGTAATGGAGTACCCCAAGGCTCAGTACTTGGACCATTATTATTTATGATATACATAAACGACATAGATATAGGCGTAGACAGCAACATAGTAAATTTGCTGATGACACTAAAATATGGCGTGTAATTAAATCTGACGGACTCGGCAAAACTACAAGAAGATTTAAACAAATTTTTAGAATGGTCTGAAAAATGGCAGATGAAATTTAATGTGGACAAATGTAAAGTACTAAGTCTATAGATAAGTAAACAGAGAAACCAGATACCAAATGAACAACGATGTTATTGAGAAATCCGACTGTGAGAAAGAATTAGGAGTAATGATAAGTAGGAATCTTAAACCAAGTAAACAATGTGTATTTGCTCGAAACAAGGCTACCAAAGTACTTGGGTTCATACAAGGGAGTGTTAGTTACAAGACTAGCGAGGTCATCCTCAAACTATATTGTGCGCTTGTGAGACCTCACTTGGATTACGTAGTTCAGTTCTGGTCACCGTATTACAGAATTCAGGGGAGAATGACAAGACTAATCCCGGGCATTAGGAACCTTGAGTACAGAGACAGCTTCAGGCATCTTAATTTGCACTTTCTCGAGAAACGTAGAGTGAGGGGCGACATGATCGAGGTGTATAAATGGAAGTCAGGGTTAAACAAAGTGATATAACAAAGGTACTCAAACTATCCAACCAAGAGCGAACTCGTAACAGTGGTTTTACATTAGACAAATTTATATTTAGGCGTGGGATAGGTAAACATTGGTTTGGAAATAGAGCAGTGGATGAGTGGAATAAGTTACCAAATATCATCATTAACTCGAATATGCTCTCTAGCTTCACACATAGGTTGGATGGAAATATGAACGATTGGGGTTGGGTGTAAATGGGACTGCCCAGTATGGGCCAATAGGCCCGCTGCAGTTTCCCCCATTCTTATGTTCTTATGTTTTCTTGGAATTTTACGTGAAAATCTTATGACAGCCCTAGTTGAAGTTGCGTTGCCAATTCGTTAATGTAATTTCTTCATTATTTAAGAAAATACACGAACGTTTGGAAACTCATCGTGATCATAAATAGCGATGAATAGTTTATTTTAAAAATGTTACCTTTGGATTGTTTAACATTTATTTTGGCAGTGATACAGCCGATAATAGATCCACCAATCACAGTCCCCATTACATACACGCTTACTTCACCAAGTATTGCCAGGTAATATTACAAGTAAGAGAGCTAGGGTGGGATCGATGGAACTTTGAGCTACAGGATTAGCCCACCCGGGCACAGGTTACTGACCCACATTGGGACCTGGGGGGCGAAAATGTAATAATAACAATAATAATAATAATAATTAGTTCAAAGTAAATTAAATTTATTTTACAAAATAAAATAATAACAGCAATAACAATAATAACAACACTGATAATAATAACAATAATAAAGAACCATAAATAAATACAAAAATGAAAAACGATCAAGAGTGAGAAACGATATATGTATGTTGTGTTGTCAAAGTAAGAGAAACAATTTATACACTGCAACAGGTCAGCAACAGGGGATTTGGTCAAATTTTTGTGATGCCATATGGCAGCAGGGTCGACCATTAGACAACACATTATGCTTCCAATATCTTCCCATGAGGTAGTACCTCCCTGTTTGATAGCTGCCGACTGTGTAGGTGTGTGGGTGGTTGTATATGGGGTGTGGTGATGTGTACATACACATCACCACGGCTATTTCTACTTCAGTCAGTGCTCTAAAACACTTCAGTTCACCCACACCTCACAAATTGTCTCTCCAACTCACACTGCCCCAACACATTCACCACTCAACTAAACAGTCTTCATCTGTTTGAGCACAACAAGTGTTTAATTGTCAACATCTTGAAATAATTCATTCGTGATAACTAGAACGTGAGGAGTGACGTTTTTATTCTTTCTTCGTATCAGGAGGAACTTATTGAAGGTAAAGTCGCTAATATGTTCATTATAATAAGTTATAAGAACATTAATGTGTGTGTGTGTGTGTCATCGTACTCAAAGGTCAAAGGGTGACTTGTGTGCGACCTGATGTCTTGAGTACGAGCCTTAGATCGTGATCTGTTTTGTCGTAATTTAGTTAGACAGATGCCTTCTCACACCTCCGGGTTTGTGGAAATATTAACGTAGTGGTGTTCTGAGAATCTATCATTGTGTCGTAGTTTAAGTGAAGACAGTAAGATGCCTGCTCACATTTTGGGTGAAATTTTTAACTTATGACTTTTTTTCCTTGGTGAATTTGATAAAATTTTACAGGATTTCCTAAAATTTCTCTTAAGGTATTTTTGCATTTGTCCATCAGTTGGTGCAGTTGGCATAGACGGCGCAGGATAGCCCGATACACTCACCGGGAATGGGGTGGAGGGATCGAACCCTTGTCCTCTAAGGCTCTAAGCTGTGAATAACAGGAGCATTACTAACCATTGTGCCACGATGTACGGAATCCCCCAAATGGTGGTGGTGATAGTGGTGGCGGCGGCGGCTGTAGTGTGGTGGTGGAGGACCGTGTTAGGGAAGGGGGAAAATCAGCTACGTACTAAGAACTTGAACCCCGTAATATAGTCCAATAAAAAGCGTGTTTTATCCCCGTCGAGGAATACCATTGGCTGGTGCGTGGTGTGGAGGCGACGTTATGTGATGTTCCGTCATAAAGATGAACCACTCGCAGATGTAATATAAAATTTCAATGCACTTGTGAGAGATTTTCTTCCTTGGGTGAATTTTGTGGTGTGTGGTCTGGTCCTATGTGTTTGTTTGTCGTGTAATAATAATAATAATAATAATAATAATAATAATAATAATAATAATAATAATAATAATAATAATAATAATAATAATAATAATAATAATAATAATAATAAGTAACGGTTTATTGAAAGAGCATGGCAGCCGGGGGGCTGAAAATATACAGGTACATAATTTGGGAATGGGTCACTTGATTGAAAAATAATATACAAGTAACATTAGTGATACAAATATGATATGTAATAACTAGGTGGGGAGAAGGTTATACTACAGGGCATTTAAACATAGTGACAGTCAAAAAGGTAAGACTGACTGGGAGTGAATACACTGGCTGATTACGAGTTGATAATTTTTACAATGGTTGAGACTTGGCTGTTGTTATAGCGATCAGTTCGTGCTCGTATAGGCTGGATGCGGTTCTGATGACGAACAGCAATTCGCGGACGAGAGATCTCGGGCGGAAGTAAGACCGGTGTCGAGGATAGTGCAAAAACTTCTCACCAAATATGCAGATGAGATCGTGGTGATGGTCAGAGAGCCTAGACCTAGAGGGTCAGTGAGTTGAGCGCTTCTTGATATGTGGAGTAGGAAGGAGAGATTAATCTTGCATGCCCTCTTTTGTACTTTTTCTCGGTGTTTACGTCATGTGGCATTTAGGGAAGAAGACCAGGCAGGGAAGGCATAGGTGAGCTTGGAAAGTATGAATGTTGAGTAAACACTGGGGAGCTCGGGCGCAGGAACTCCGAGGTACTTGAGTCGGCGGAGGTGGTGGAGACGAAAACTGGAGTATTTGACAACTTTACTGACGTGTGTTTTTCAATTTAGTTTGTTATCTATAGTGACGCCGAGGTGCTTAGTGGAGTCCACAACCTGGAGTGTGTTGGGGCCTAAAGTAATAAGAGGGAGGTGGAACAAGGTCGGAGGAGAGGTTGATGTGCATAAACATGGTCTTGGTATGGTTGATGGTGACGTGGTTGTTGATAGCCCAATTTTGGAGACTGTTCAATAAATCCTGCAGGGCGGTGTAATCGGAAGCCGAGTTGTTGACACTGATCGTCGACGTATTTCCAAGTGTACAGCTTGGCGTCGGTCACTTAGAAAGTCTGTAAGCCACGGTATAAGTCTTCTCCGAAACCCGAGGTCGACAGCTTTGTTGATGATTATTATTGTGTGTGTGTGTGTGTGTGTGTGTGTGTGTGTGTCTTGGGTGTGTGGGTGTCTTGGGTGTGTGTGTGTGTGTGTCTCTTGGGTGTGTGTTGTCTGTGTGTTTGTTTGGTATGTGTGTGTTTCTTTGGTGTGTGTGTGTGTTTGGTGTGTGTGTTTGGTGTGTGTGTGTTTGTTTGGTGTGTGTGTGTTTGGTGTGTGTGTGTGTTTGGTGTGTGTGTGTCTTGTTGATGTATGAATGAGAAAACGGTGGACAATACTTTCTGATTCTACAGCAAACTTAACTTAGGTTAGGTTAGGTGATCACACAGATTTTATATACCCTGAATCAATGAGAAGAAGTTTACCAGATGTAAAATTGACACACACAGCTATGACAAAATGGGGCACGAGTGGAAAAGTTTCTGGAGAGGGGAAATAATTTGAGACGGTCCGGACGAGAACAAGATAAGCGACATACCGGCTTAAATTGTGTTGTCTTTTTTTATACTTAACCTTGAGATGTGTGTTCTGGCCCCAGGGAAAAGTCCTAACAAGAATCAGCTCAAGGAAGATTCCACGGACGCTGACACAAGTCAAAAGATAATTCTGACAGTCTTAAATATTAATGATGCTTAGGTGGGTGGGTACTGTATATTGGTTGTGTTTAGGTGGGTTAGTACTGTATATTGGTTGTGTTTAGGTGGGTGGGTACTGTATATTGGTTGTGTTTAGGTGGGTTGGTACTGTATATTGGTTGTGTTTAGGTGGGTGGGTACTGTATATTGGCTGTGTTTAGGTGGGTGGGTTCTGTATATTGGTTGTGTTTAGGTGGGTGGGTACTGTATATTGGTTGTGTTTAGGTGGGTGGGTTCTGTATATTAGTTTGGCTTGTTGGGTGGGTGGGTACATATATTAGTTATGTGTTTTAGGTAGGTGGGTTCTGTATATTGGTTGTGTTTAGGTGGGTGGGTACTATGTGGTTGTGTTTAGGTGGGTGGGTACTGTATATTGAACTGTGTTTAGATTGGGTGGGTACTGTATATTGGTTGTGGTTAGGTGGGTGGGTACTGTATATTGGTTGTGTTTAGGTGGGTGGGTACTGTATATTGGTTGTGTTTAGGTGGGTGGGTACTGTATATTGGTTGTGTTTAGGTGGGTGGGTTCTGTATATTGGTTGTGTTTAGGTGGGTGGGTTCTGTATATTGGTTGTGTTTAGGTGGGTGGGTACTGTGTATTGGTTGTGTTTAGGTGGGTGGGTTCTGTATATTGGTTGTGTTTAGGTGGGTTAGTACTGTGTATTGGTTGTGTTTAGGTGGGTGGGTTCTGTATATTGGT
>NW_024728167.1:0-52787 GCF_018991925.1 Homarus americanus
CTAGTTATGGACATCAAGTAGCCTTGAGTGCACGCCCACGAAGTCAGACTGAGACTGCCTTGCCATATGGCAGCCCTGGGGCAATGTTGCCACATAACACGTGCAGTGATGCCACGTAATTATATACATAGATGCTACTCGGCACAGTAGCTTATTACAAGGATGCTACTTCACAGTAGCAAAGATACATAACCTACAAGTTCCTCCTCAAAAGAGTGTATTTTAATGCTTTATTTTATCATGGAAACGCTTTGTTTTCTGCTAAAGCTTTTTATAGTTAGTTTACTTCTGCACTGGAAACACTCATTTTTAGTATAAAAAATGTATTTTAGTAAGTTTTACTTCTGTCATGGCGCCTTTTTTCTCCTAAAATGCTGTTTTTAGTTGTTTACTTGTCACGATTTTCTGCTCAAACACACATCTCTTTAGTTGTTTACTTCTTTACTAGAAACATGAGTTCCTGCTCAAAAACAGTGTATCTTAGTAAGTTTTACTTTATCACAGAAACGCTTGTTTTCTGCTAAACGCTATTTATAGTTAGTTTTATTTTGCCCGAAACATTCAGTTTTTAATAAAAACAGTGTATTTTAATTTATTAAGTTTTACTTCTCTCGCGGAAAATGCTTTTTTTTTCTCCTAAAAATGCTGTTTTTAGCTAGTTTTACATCTTGTAGTGAAAGCACTAAATTATGAATAAAGTAGTGGAAATCGTTAGTTTTACTTCTTTTCACTGAATACAGCATTTTTTCGAGAAAAAAAAACGTTTTCCGTGACATAAGTAAAACTTACTAAAATTCACTGTTTTAAGTAAAAAATGAGTGATTCCAGTACAAGAAGTAAAACTAGCTAACAGCAGTGTGTTTGAACAGAAAACAAGCGTTTTTCGTGACAAAATAAAATGAACTAAAATGCACTGCTTTGTGCAGAAAACAGGCGTATTCCGTGAAAAGAAGTAAAACGAACGAATTCCAATGTTTACATTCAAAATTGAGTGCTTTCCGTGAGAAAAGTAAAACTAACTATAAACAGCATTTTTAGTAGAAGAAAAAGCGTTTTCCGTACAGAAGTAAAAACTACTAAAATACTTTGTTTTGAGTAAAATGAGTGTTTCCATTGCAAGAAGTAAAACTAACTATAAATAGTGTTTTAGCAGAAAACAAGCATTTTGTAATAAAAGTAAAACTTCCTAAAATACACTGTTTTTGAGCAGGAAGAAACGTTTATAGTAAAAGAAGTAGAACTAACTAAGAGATGTGTGTTTGAGCAGAAAACAAGTATGACAGAAGTAAAACTAACTTAAAACAGCATTTTTAGGAGAAAAAGGGCGTTTTCCATGATAGAAGTAAAACTTACTAAAATACAGAAAACAAGCGTTTCCATGATAAAATAAAACTTACTAAAATACACTCTTTTTGATGAGGAACTTGTAGGTTATGTATCTTTGCTACTGTGCCAAGTAGCAACCTTGTAATTAAGCTACTGTGCCGAGTAGCATCTATGTATATAATTTCGTGGCAACACTGCACGTGTTATGTGGCAACATTGCCCCGAAGCTGCCATATGGCAAGGCAGTCTCAGTCTGACTTCGTGGGCCGTGCATGGCACACGCTAGTCAATACTTGTATTTCTCCCATCCTTAATAAATGGACTTCAGTGTTACCCGGTGTTTCTACCATCACTGCCTTCTTCAGGAACACTTGGAACCTTCATGGCGCAGTGAGTAGGATCTGTGGACTTACAAGTGTGTGAACAATGGACAGTTAGCCGGCGATGTGAGCGTCGACTCTTAGTGTTGTGTTGTGTTGGTTTTCGCTATGACGCAGTATTGTTCGTCACAGTGTTTTAGTGACGTGGCAGTGTTAGTGTCAGTGTATCAGTGTGTCTAGAGCTGAGAGTTGAGCATTGGCCTGTTTTTTAGTGGTACCACGAGCACGCAGGAGTACACCTTTCGTGACATCCGGAGACACTGACAGTCATGCCTCTGTGGAGCCACCATGCTCCGCCTCTGAGACACAACACCACACACACACACACACACACACACACACACACACGCACGCACTCACGGACAGAACAGTGGACTCTATGGATTATTTCTGCGCTGTTTATATATATATGTGGTTCGAGCTGATGAGGCGCCACTTTATGTACTAACTATTGCAGTTCAAGCATAGTAAGATGGGCGGTAAGAAGGGACAACGTCAAGATGGGTGACACGACTCCCCACCACCTTCTCCTCTACTGGGCAGAGATGGACCTTCTGCGCCCACCGCCCCTCATCCCCTGATCCAATAAAACAAAGTCCCCTGATCCAGTATAACAAAGACCCCTGATAGAGTATAAGAAAGTCACCTGATCGAGTATAAGAAAGTCCCCTGATCGAGAATAACAATGGCCCATGGTCGAGTATAATAAATCCCCTGATCGAGTATAACAAAGTCCCCTGATCGAGTATAACAAAGGCGCCTGATCGAGTATAACAAAGCACCCTCAACGAGCATAAAAGGCCCTCATCGAGTATAACAAAGTCCCCTGAACGAGAACAACAAAGTCCCCTCATCGAGTACAACAAAGTCCCCTGATCGAGTACAACAAAGTCTCCTAATCGAGTACAACAAAGCCCCTTGATCGAGTATAAAAAAAAACCCTCATCGAGTATACCAAAGTCCCCTGGTCGAGTATAACAAAGTCCCCTGATCGAGTATAACAAAGTCCCCTGATCGAGTATAACAAAGTCCCCTGATCGAGTATAACACCCTCATCGAGTACGACAAAGTCCCCTGGTAGAGTATAACAAAGTCCCCTGATAGAGTATGACAAAGGCCCATGGTCGCGTATAACAAAGTCCCCTGATCGAGTATAACAAAGTCCCCTGATAGAGTATAACAAAGACTCCTGATAGAGTATAACAAAGTCCCTGATCGAGCATAACAAAGGCCCATGGTCGAGTATAACAAAGCCCCCTCATCGAGTACAACAAAGTCCCCTGATCGACCATAACAAAGTCCCTAATCGAGTATAACAAAGTCCCCTGATCGAGTTAGCAAAGTAACCTGATCGAGTACAACAAAGCCCCCTGATCGAGTACAACAAAGCCCCCTGATCGAGTACAACAAAGCCCCCTGGTCGAGTATAACAAAGACCCTTGATCGAGTATAACAAAGGCCCCTTATCGAGTATAACAAAGTCCCTTGATCGAGCATAAACAAAGTCCCCTGATCGAGTACAACAAAGCCCCCTGATCGAGTACAACAAAGCCCCCTGGTCGAGTATAACAAAGGCCCATGGTCGAGTATAACAAAGTCTTTTGCTCGAGTATAACAAAGGCCCCTGATCGAGTATAAGAAAGCCCCCTGGTCGAGTATAACAAAGTCCCCTGATCGAGTATATCAAAGACCTTGTTCGAGTATAACAAAGTCCTCTGATCGAGTATAACAAAGTCCCCTGATCGAGTATTAGAGGCCCCCGATCGAGCATAACAAAGCACCCTCAACGAGCATAACAAAGGCCCCTCATCGAGTATAACAAAGCCCCTTGATCGAGTATAACAAAGTCCCCTGATAGAGTATAACAAAGCCCTGATCGAGTATACCAAAGTCCCCTGATCGTGTATAACAAAGTCCCCTGAACGAGTATAACAAACTCCCCTCATCGAGTACAACAAAGTCCCCTGGTAGAGTATACCAAAGTCCCTGATCGAGTATAACAGTCAACTGATCGAGTATAACAAAGGCCCCCGATCGAGTATAACAAAGCACCCTCGACGAGCATAACGAAGGCCCCTCATCGAGTATAACAAAGTCCCCTGATCGAGGATAACAAAGCCCCCTGATCAAGTATAACAAAGTCCCCAAATCGACGATAACAAAGTCCCCTGATAGAGTATAACAAAGACCCCTGATAGAGTATAAGAAAGTCCTGACCGAGCATAACAAAGGCCCATGGTCGAGTATAATAAAGCCCCTATCGAGTATAACAAAGGCCCCTAATCGAGCATAACAAAGGCCTATGGTCGAGTATAACAAAGATCCTGATCGAGTATAACAAAGTCCCCTGATCGAGCATAACAGTCACCTGATCGAGCATAACAAAGGCCCCTGATCGAGTATAACAAAGTCCCCTGATCGAGTATAACAAACTCCCCTGGTCGAGCATAACAAAGTTCCCTGTTCGAGTTAACAAAGGCCCCTGATCGAGTATAACCAAGGCCCTTAATCGAATATAACAAACTCCCCTGATCGAGTATAACAAACTCCCCTGATCGAGTATAACAAAGTCTCCTGATCGAGTATAACAAAGTCACCTGATCGAGTATAACAAAGTCCCCTGATCGAGTATAACAAACTTCCTGGTCGAGCATAACAAAGTTCCCTGTTCGAGTTAACAAAGGCCCCTGATCAAGTATAACAAAGGCCCTTAATCGAGTATAACAAACTCCCCTGATCGAGTATAACAAACTCCCCTGATCGAGTATAACAAACTCCCTGATCGAGTATAATAAATTCCTCTGGTCGAGTATAAATTCCCATGGTCGAGAATAACAAAGTCCCCTGACCGAGTATAACAAAGTCCCTGATCGAGTACAACAAAGCCCCTGATGGAGTATAAAAATCCCACTCATCGAGTATAACAGCCCCTGATCGAGTATACCAAAGTCCCTCATCTAATATACAAAGTCCCCGAACGAGTATAACAAAGTCCCTCGTCAGTATTTCAAAGTCCCTCATCGAATACAACAAAGTCCCCGAACGAGTATAACATAGTCCCCTGATCGAGTACAACAAAGCCCCTGAACGAGTATTACAGTCCCTGATCGACTATAACAAACTCCCCATCGAGTATAACAAAGTCCCTGAACGAGAATAACATAGTCCCTGATCGAGTATAACAAAGTCCCTGATCGAGTATAACAAAGTCCCTGATCGAGTATAACAAAGTCGCCCTGGTCGAGTGTAACAAAGCTGCCTGACGAGTATAACAAAAAACCCTGATCGAGAATAACAAAGTCCCATGTTCGAGTATAACAAAGTCCCATGATCGAGTATAACAAAGTCCCCTGATCGAGTTAAACAATGGCCCCCGATCGAGTAAAACAAAGCACCCACAACGAGCATAAGAAAGTCCCCTGATAGAGTATAGCAAAGTCCCCTCATCGAGCATAACAAAGGCTCATGGTCGAGTATACCAAAGCCCCTCATCGAGTATAAAAAAGGCCCCTTATCGAGCTTAAGAAAGGCCCATGGTCGCGTATAACAAGGTCCCCTGATCGAGAATAACAAAGTCTCCTGATAGAGTATAACAAAGACCCTGATCGAGTACAACAGTCCCCTGAACGAGTATAAGAAAGTCCCCTGATCGAGCATAACAAAGTCACCTGATCGAGCATAACAAAGTCACCTAATCGAGTATAACAAAGTCCCTGATCGAGTTAACAGTACCTGATTGAGTATAATGAAGACCCTGATCGAGTATAACAAAGTCCCCTGATCGAGTACAACAAAGCCCCCTGATCGAAGCCAACAAAACCCCCCTCATCGAGTATAACAAAGCAGCCTGGTCGAGTATAACAAAGTCCCCTGATCGAGTATAACAAAGTCCCCTGATCCAGTTTAACAAAGTCCCCTAATCCAGTATAACAAAGTCCACTGATAGAGTATAACAAAGTCCCCTAATCGAGTATAACAAACTCCCCTAATAGAGTATAACAAAGACCCCTGATAGAGTATAAGAAAGTCCCCTGATCGAGCATAACAAAGGCCCATGGTCGAGTATAATAAATCCTCTGATCGAGTATAACAAAGTCCCCTGATCGAGTATAACAAAGTCCCCTGAACGAGTATAACAGTACCCTGATCGAGCATAACAAAGTCACCTGATCGAGCATAAAAAGTCCCTAATCGAGTATAACGAAGACCCTGATCGAGTATAACAAAGGCCCTGATCGAGTATAACAAAGTCCCTAATAGAGTATATCAAAGACCCTGATAGAGAGTAAGAAAGTCCCTGATCGAGCATAACAAAGTCACCTGATCGAGCAACAGGTCCCTGATGGAGTATATCAAAGTCCCTGATCGAGTATAACAAAGCCCTGATCGAGTATAACAAAGCCCCTAATCGAGTATAACAAAGTCCCTGATCGAGTAAACAAAGTCCCTGATCGAGTATAACAAACTCCATGGTCGAGCACAACAAAGTCCCCGTCGAGAACAACCCCTGATCGAGCATAACAAACCCCCTGATCGAGCATAACAAACTCCCTGATCGAGTATAACAAATTTCGTTGAGTATAACAAATTCCCATGGTCGAGAATAACAAAGTCCTGATCGAGTTAACAAAAACCTGATTGAGTATAACAAAGAGCCCAGATCGAGTATAACAAAGACCCCTGATCGAGTATAACAAAGGTTCCTCATCGAGTATAACAAAGGCCTCCGATCGAGTATAACAAAGCACCCTCAACGAGCATAACAAAGTCCCCTGATCGAGTATAACAAAGTCCCCTGATCGAGTAGGACAAAGCCCCCTGACCGAGTATAACAAAGTCCCGTGATCGAGTATAACAAAGTCCCTGATCGAGCATAGCAATGGCCCATGGTCGAACATAACAAAGCCCCCCTCATCGAGTACAAGAAAGTCCCCTGAACGAGTATAACAAAGTCCCCCGATCGAGTATTACAAAGTCCCCTGATAGAGTATAACAAAGACCCCTGATAGAGCATAACAAAGGCCCCTGATGGAGTATATCAAAGTTCCCTGATCGAGTATAACAAAGTCCCTTGATCGAGTATAACAATGCCCCCTAATCGATTATAACAAAGTCCCCTGATCGAGTAAACAAAGTCCCCTGATCGAGTATAACAAACTCCCATGGTCGAGCATAACAAAGTCCCCTGATCGAGTATAACAAAATCCCCTGATTATATAACAAATTCCCCTGGTCGAGTATAACAAAGTCACCTGATCGAGCATAACAAAGTCCCCTAATCGAGTATAACAAAGTACCCTGATCGAGTTATCAGTACCCTGATTGAGTATAACAAAGACCCCAGATCGAGATAACAAAGACCCTGATCATATAACAAAGCTCCTGACTCGAGTATAACAAAAGCCCCGGATCGAGTACAACAAAGTCCATGATCGAGTACAGCAAAGTCCCTAATAGAGTATAACAAAGTCCCTGATCGAGTATAACAAAGTACCTCTATTGAGTATAACAAAGACCCTGATCGAATATAACAAAGACCCCTGATCGAGTATAACAAAGTCCCCTGATCGAGTACACAAACAAAGTCCCCTGATCGAGTACAACAAAGCTCCCTGGTCGATAAACTATAAAGCCTATCGAGTATAACAAAGTCCCCTGATCGATATAACAAAGCCCCTGATCGAGTATAACAAAGTCCCCTTATCGAGTATAACAAAGTCCCCTGATCGAGTATAACAAAGTCCCTGGTCGAGTATACCAAAGTCCCCTGATCGAGTATAACAAAGTCCTGAACGGGAACAACAAAGTCCCCTAATCGAGTATAACAAAGTCCCTGATCGAGTATAACATACTCTTCATCGAGTACAGCAAAGTCCTGGTAGAGTATACCAAAGTCCACTGATCGAGTATAACGTCCTGACGAGTATAACAAAGTCCCCTGATCGAGTATAACAAAGTCCCCTGATCGAGTATAACAAACTCCCTGATCGAGTATAACACAGTCCCCTGATAGAGTATAACAAAGACCCTGATAGAGTATAACAAAGTCCTGATCGAGTATAACAAAGTCCCTGATCGAGCATAACAAAGTCCCGGATCGAGTTAACAAAGTACCCTGATTGAGAGCAATCAAAGACCCCTGATCGAGTATAACAAAGGCTCCTTATCGAGTATAACTGCGCCCCTGACCGAGATATAACAGCGCCCTGATCGAGTACAACAAAGTCCCGGATCGAGTACAACAAAAGCCCTGATCGAGTGTAACAAAACCCCCATCGAGTATAACCAAAGCCCCTCATCGAGTATAAAAGTCCCTGGTCGAGATATAACAAAGTCCTGATCGAGTATAACAAAGTCCCTGATCGAGTATAACCAAAGTCCCTGATCGAGTATAACAAAGTCCCCGATCCAGTATAACAAAAGCCCTGATCGAGTATAACAAAGTCCCCTGATCGAGTATAACAAAGTCCCCTGATCGAGTATAACAAAGTCCTGATCGAGTATAACAAAGTCCCTGATCGAGTATAACAAAGTCCTGGTCGAGTATATACCAAAGTCCCCTGATCGAGTATAACAAAAAGTCTCTGAACGAAACAACAAAGTCCCCTAATCGAGTATAACAAAGTCCCCTGATCGAGTATAACAAACCTTCATCGAAGCTACAAAAGTCCCCGGTAGAGTATACCAAAGTCCACTGATCGAGTATAACAAAGCCCCTGACGAGTATAACAAAGTCCCCTGATCGAGTAATAACAAAGTCCCTGATCGAGTATAACAAAGTCCCCTGATCGAGTATAACACAGTCCCTGATCGAGTATAACAAAGACCCCTGATAGAGTATAACAAAGTCCCTGATCGAGTATAACAAAGTCCCCTGATCGAGCATAACAAAGTCCCCGATCGAGTTAACAAATTCCTGATTGAGTATAACAGACCCCAGTTCGAGTATAACAAAAAGACCCCTGATCGAGTATAACAAAGGCTCCTTATCGAGTATAACTAAGGCCCTGACCGAGTATAACAGAGCCCTGATCGAGTACAACAAAGTCCCCGGATCGAGTACAACAAAGCCCCTGATCGAGTGTAACAAAAACCCTCATCGAGTATAACAAAGCCTCATCGAGTATAAAAGTCCCTGGTCGAGTAAGTCCTGATCATATAACAAAGTCCCTGATCGAGATATAACAAGTCCCCTGATCGAGTATAACAAAGTCCCGATCCAGTATAACAAAGTCCCCTGATCCAGTATAACAAAGTCCCCTGATCCAGTATAACAAAGTCCCTGATAGAGTATAACAAAGCACCCTCGAACGAGTATAACAAAGTCCCTGATCAGATAACAAAGTCCCATGATCGAGTATAACAAAGTCCACTGATCCAGTATAACAAATTCTGATCGAGTATAACAAAGTCTCCTGATCGAGTATAACAAACTCCTGGTCGAGCATAACAAAGTCCCTGTTCGAGTTAACAAAGGCCCTGGTCGAGTACAACAAAGGCCCCTGATCGAGTACAACAAAGCCCCTGATCGAATATAACAAAACCCCTGATCGAGTATAACAAAGCCCCTGATCGAGTATACCAAAGTCCCCGTCGAGTATACCAAAGCCCCTGGTCGAGTTTTCAAAGTCCCTGATCGAGTTTTTCAAAGTCCCTGATCGAGTATAACAGGCCCCCTGATCGAGTATATATCAAAGCACCTCAACCAGCATAACAAAGGCCCTCATCGAGTATACCAAAGTCCCCTGGTCGAGTTTACAAAGTCCCCAGTCGAGTATAAAAAAGTCCCTGATCCAGTATAAAGTCCCCTGATCCAGTATAACAAAGTCACCTGATCCAGTATAACAAAGTCCCTGATCCAGTATAACAGTCCCCTGATCCAGTATAACAAAGTCCTGGTCGAGTATAACAAAGTCCCTGATCCAGTATAACAAAGTCCCTGATCCAGTATAACAAAGTCCCTGATCCAGTATAACAAATCCCGTGATAGAGTATAACAAAGTCCCTAATCGAGTATAACAAAGTCCCCTGATAGAGTTTAACAAAGACCACTAATACAGTATAGGTCCCCTGATCGAGCATAACAAAGGCCCATGGTCGAGTATAATAAATCCTGATCGAGTATAACAAAGTCCCCTGATCGAGTATAACAAAGGCCCCTGATCGAGTATAACAAAGCACCCTCAACCAGCATGACAAAGGCCCTCATCGAGTATAACAGTCCCCGATCGAGTATAACAAAGCCCTGATCGAGTATAACAAAGTCCCCTGATCGAGTATAACAAAGTCCTTTGTCGAGAACAGTCCCTGATCAGTATAACAAACTCCCGTCGAGCATAACAAAGTCCCTGTTCGAGTTAACAAAGGCCCCTGGTCGAGTACAACAAAGCCCCTGATCGAGTACAACAAAGCCCTGATCGAGTATAACAAACCGATCGAGTATAACAAGTCCCCTGATCGAGTATACCAAAGTCCCTGGTCGAGTATACCAAAGCCCTGGTCGAGTTTTTTCAAAGTCCCCTGACCGAGTTTAAAGTCCCCTGATCGAGTATAACAAAGTCCCTGATCGAGTATAACAAAGTCCCCTGATCGAGTATAACAAAGTCCCCTGATCGAGTATAACAAAGTCCCCTGATCGAGTATAACAAAGTCCCCTGATCGAGTATAACAAGTCCCTGATCCATATAACAAAGTCCCCTGATCCAGTATAACAAAGTCCTGATCCAGTATAACAAAAGTCCCCTGATCCAGTATAACAAAGTCCCCTGATCCAGTATAACAAAGTCCCCTGATCCAGTATAACAAAGTCCCCTGATCCAGTATAACAAAGTCCCCTGATAGAGTATAAGAAAGTCCCCTGATCGAGCATAACAAAGGCCCATGGTCGAGTATAATAAATCCCCTCGAGTATAACAAAGGCCCCCGATCGAGTATATCAAAGCACCCTCAACCAGCATAACAAAGGCCCCTCATCGAGTATACCAAAGTCCCCTGGTCGAGTATACCAAAGTCCCCAGTCGAGTATAACAAAGTCCCCTGATCCAGTATAACAAAGTCCCCTGATCCAGTATAACAAAGTCACCTGATCCAGTATAACAAAGTCCCCTGATCCAGTATAACAAAGTCCCCTGATCCAGTATAACAAAGTCCCCTGGTCGAGTATAACAAAGTCCCCTGATCCAGTATAACAAAGTCCCCTGATCCAGTATAACAAAGTCCCCTGATCCAGTATAACAAAGTCCCGTGATAGAGTATAACAAAGTCCTCAATCGAGTAGCAGCAAAGTCCCTCTGATAGAGTGGCAATAAAGACCACTAATACAGTATAAGAAAGTCCCCCTGATTCATAACAAAGGCCCATGGTCGAGTATACCAAAGCCCTCTGATCGAGTATAACAAAGTCCCTTAATCGAGTATAACAAAGCCCGTGATCGAGTATAACAAAGCACCCTGATTGAGTATAACAAAGCCCCTCATCGAGTATAACAAAGTCTGATCCCCCCTGATCGAGTATAACAAAGTCCCCTGATCGAGTATAACAAAGTCCTTTGGTCGAGTATAACAAAGTCCCCTGATCGAGTATAACAAAGTCCCCTGATCCAGTATAAAAAAGTCCCCTGATAGAGTGTAACAAAGTCCCCTGATCGAGTATAACAAACTCCCCTCATCGAGTACAACAAAGTCCCCTGGTAGAGTATAACAAAGTCCCCTGATAGAGTATAACAAAGGGCCATGGTGGAGTATACCAAAGGCCCATGGTCGAGTATAACAAAGCCCCTCATCGAGTATAACAAAGGCCCCTAATCGTGCTTAACAAAGGCCCATGGTCGCGTATAACAAAGCCCCCTCATCGAGTACAACAAAGACCCCTGAACGAGTTTAACAAAGTCCCCTGAACGAGTTTAACAAAGTCCCCTGAACGAGTTTAACAAAGTCCCCTGATCGAGCATAACAAAGTCACCTGATCGAGCATAACAAAGTCCCCTAATCGAGTATAACAAAGTCCCCTGATCGAGTTAACAAAATACCCTGTTTGAGTATAACAAAGACCCCTGATCGAGTACAACAAAGTCCCCTGATCGAGTACAACAAAGTCCCCTAATCGAGTACAACAAAGCCCCCTGGTCGAGTATAACAAAGGCCCATGGTCGAGTATAACAAAGTTCCTTGCTCGAGTATAACAAAGGCCCCTAATCGAGTATAACAAAGTCCCCTAATCGAGTATAACAAAGCCCCCTGGTCGAGTATAACAAAGTCCCTTGGTCGAGTATATCAAAGACCTTGTTCGAGTATAACAAAGTCCTCTGATCGAGTATAACAAAGTCCCTGATCCATAACCCCCGATCGGTATAACAGCACCCTCCAACGAGCATAACAAAAGGCCCCTCATCGAGTATAACAAAGCCTCTTGATCGGGTATAACAAAGTCCCCTGATCGAGTACATCAAAGCCCCCTGATCGAGTATACCAAAGTCCCCTGAACGAGTATAACAAACTCCCCTCATCGAGTTCAACAAAGTCCCCTGGTAGAGTATACCAAAGTCCCTGATCGAGTATAACATAGTCCCCTGATCGAGTATAACAAAGACCCTCATCGAGTATAACAAAGGCCCCTGATCGAGTATAACAAAGGCCCCTGATCGAGTATAACAAAGTCAACTGATCGAGTATAACAAAGGCCCCCGATCAAGTATAACAAAGCACCCTCGACGAGCATAACGAAGGCCTGATCCGGGTATAACAAAAGTCCTGATCGAGATCGGTATAACAAATCCCTGATCGAAGTAACAAAGGTCCCTGATCTGAGTATAACAAAGTCCCCCTCGAGGATAACAAAGTCCTTATAAGTATAACAAAGACCCTGATAGAGTATAAGAAAGTCCCCTGATCGAGCATAACAAAGGCCCATGGTCGAGTATAATAAAGCCCCTCATCGAGTATAACAAAGGCCCCTAATCGAGCATAACAAAGGCCTATGGTCGAGTATAACAAAGTCCCCTGATCGAAAATAACAAAGTACCCTGATCGAGAATAACAAAGTCCCCTGATCGAGTATAACAAAGTCCCCTGATCGAGTATAACAAAGTCCCCTGATCGAGTATAACAAAGTCCCCTGATCGAGTATAACAAAGTCCCCTGATCGAGTATAACAAACTCTTCTGGTCCAGCATAACAAAGTTCCCTGTTCGAGTAAACAAAGGCCTCTGGTCGAGTATAACAAACTCCCCTGATCGAGTATAACAAACTCCCCTGATCGAGTATAACAAACTCCCCTGATCGAGTATAACAAACTCCCCTGATCGAGTATAACAAACTCCCCTAATCGAGTATAACAAACTCCCCTAATCGAGTATAACAAATTCCCCTGGTCGAGTATAACAAATTCCCATGGTCGAGAATAACAAAGTCCCCTGATCGAGTACAACAAAGTCCCCTGATCGAGTACAACGAAGCCCCCTGATGGAGTATAACAAATCCCACTCATCGAGCATAACAAAGCCCCTGATCGAGTATACCAAAGTCCCCTCATCTAATATAACAAAATCCCCCTGAACGAGTATAACAAAGTCCCCTCGTCGAGTATACCAAAGTCCCCTCATCGAATATAACAAAGTCCCCTCAACGAGTATAACATAGTCCCCTGATCGAGTACAACAAAGCCCCCTGATCCAGTATAACAAAGTGCACTGATAGAGTATAACAAAGTCCCCTAATCGAGTATAACAAACGCTCATAATAGAGTAGAACAAAGACCCCTGATAGAGTATAAGAAAGTCCCCTGATCGAGCATAACAAAGGCCCATGGTCGAGTATAATAAATCCCCTGATCGAGTATAAGAAAGTCCCCTGATCGAGTATAACAAAGGCCCCCGATCGAGTATAACAAAGCACCCTCAACGAGCATAACAAAGTCTCCTGATCAAGTATAACAAAGTCCCCTGATCGAGTACAACAAAGCCCCCTGATGGAGTATAACAAAACCCACTCATCGAGTATAACAAAGACCCCTGATCGAGTACAACAAAGTCCCCTGAACGAGAATTTCAAAGTCCCCTGATCGACTATAACAAACTCCCCTCATCGAGTATAACAAAGTCCCCTGAACGAGTATAACATAGTCCCCTGATCGAGTATAACAAAGTCCCTGATCGAGTATAACAAAGGCCCCTGATCGAGTATAACAGTCACCCTGGTCGACTGTAACAAAGCCCCATGACGAGTATAACAAAAAACCCTGATCGAGAATGACAAAGTCCCATGTTCGAGTATAACAAAGTCCCATGATCGAGTATAACAAAGTCCCCTGATCGAGTTAAACAATGGCCCCCGATCGAGTAAAACAAAGCACCCTCAACAAGCATAAGAAAGGCCCTTCATCGAGTATAACAAAGTCCCCTGATCAAGTATAAAAAGGGCCCATGGTCGAGTATAACAAAGCCCCCTGATCCAGTACAACAAAGTCCTCTGAACGAGAACAACAAAGTCCTCTAAACGAGTATAACAAAGTCCCCCGATCGAGCATAACAAAGTTGCCTGATCGAGCATTACAAAGGCCCCTGATGGAGTATATCAAAATTCCCTGATCGAGTATAACACAGTCTCCTGATCGAAATAACAAAGTCCCCTCATACAGTATAGCAAAGTCCCCTGATAGAGTATAACAAAGTGCCCTCATCGAGCATAACAAAGGCTCATGGTCGAGTATACCAAAGCCCCTCATCGAGTATAACAAAGGCCCCTAATCGAGCTTAAGAAAGGCCCATGGTCGCGTATAACAAATTCCCCTGATCGAGAATAACAAAGTCCCCTGAACTAGTATAACAAAGACCCCTGATCGAGAACAACAAAGTCCCCTGAACGAGTATAAGAAAGTCCCCTGATCGAGCATAACAAAGTCACCTGATTTAGCATAACAAAGTCACCTGATCGAGTATAACAAAGTCCCCTGATCGAGTTAACAAAGTACCCTGATTGAGTATAACGAAGACCCCTGATCGAGTATAACAAAGGCCGCTGATCGAGTATAACAAAGGCCCCTGATCGAGTACAACAAAAACCCCCACATCGAGTATAACAAAGCCCCCTGGTCGAGTATAACAAAGTCCCCTGATCGAGTATAACAAAGTCCCCTGATCGAGCATTACAAAGGCCCCTGATGGAGAATATTAAGTCGCCTTTATTGAGTATAACAAAGTCCCCTCATCGAGTAAACAAAGTCCCCTGCTCGAGTAAACAAAGTCCCTCATCGAGTATAATAAAGGCCCCTGATCGAGTATAACAAAGTCCCCTCATCCAGCATAACAAAGTCCCCTGATCCAGTATAACAAAGTCCCCTGATCCAGTATAACAATGTCCACTGATAGAGTATAACAAAGTCCCCTAATAGAGTATAACAAAGACCCCTGATAGAGTATAACAAAGACCCCTGATCGAGTATAACAAAGGCCCATGGTCGAGTATAATAAATCCCCTGATTGAGTATAACAAAGTCCCCTGATCGAGTATAACAAAGCCCCCTGATCGAGTATAACAAAGTCCCTGATCGAGCATAACAAAGGCCCATGGTCGAGCATAACAAAGCCCCCCTCATCGAGTATAACAAAGCACCCTCAACGAGCATAACAAAGTCCCCTGATCGAGTATAAAAAAGCCCCGTCATCGAGTATAACAAAGAGCCCAGATCGAGTATAACAAAGTCCCCTGATAGAGTATAACAAAGACTCCTGATAGAGCACAACAAAGTCCCCTGATCGAGTACAGCAAAGCCCCCTGATCGAGTATAACAAACGCCCCTGATCGAGTATAACAAAGTCCCCTAATAGAGTATAACAAAGACCCCTGATCGAGTACAACCAAGTCCCCTGATCGAGTACAACAAAGTCCCCTGATCGAGTACAACAAAGTCCCCTGATCGAGTACAACAAAGTCCCCTGATCGAGTACAACATAGTCCCCTGATCGAGTACAACAAAGTCCCCTGGTCAGGTATAACAAAGTCCTGTTCGTGTATAACAAAGCCCTCTGATCGAGTATAACCGAAAGTCCCCTGATCGAGTATAATAGGCCCCCTGATCGAGTATAACAGCACCCTTAAACGAACATATCAAGGCCTCATCGAGTATAACAAAGCCCTTGATCGAGTATAACAAAGACCCTGATCGAGTATAACAAAAGTCCCTGATCAGTACAACAAAGTCCCCTGATCGAGTACAACAAAGTCCCCTGATCGAGTACAACAAAGTCCCCTGATCGAGTATAACAAAGTCCCCTGATCGAGTATAATAGGCCCCCGATCGAGTATAACAAAGCACCCTAAACGAACATAACAAAGGCCCCTCATCGAGTATAACAAAGCCCCCTGATCGAGTATAACAAAGTCCCCTGATCGAGTATAACAAAGCCCCCTGATCGAGTATAACAAAGTCCCCTTATCGAGTATAACAAAGTCCCCTGATCGAGTATAACAAAGTTCCCTGGTCGAGTGTACCAAAGTCCCCTGATCGAGTATAAGAAAGTCCCTCATCGAGTATAACAAAGGCCCCTGATCGAGTATAACAAAGTCACCCAGGTCGAGTATAACAAAGCCCCCTGATGTAGTGATGGTTTCTCAGACCACAGCTTACATCGCGAGGAAAGCCAGACTTGACCCGACATTAGCCGAGGTCAAAAGTATAGGGTAACTCTGCGGTTGACCAAGGATTGTAAATCAGCCTAGCTCCCCTCCCATGTGACATGTGGCCCCAACAAAACATGTAAGAAGGCACCAGCCGACTCTCTTCCAATATACAATAACCTACTCTCTGAACAAAGGCCGGACCTGATCTCACATTAGCCAGGTCAAATGTAACCCTTGGAGCCCAACTCAAGGGGCCACAAATCAACCAGGGCCTCTCGTGTCACACGGCCCCACCTGATGACTTCTCCTTACATCTCAGAAACTCCAGTCTGACCCGACGTTTGGGAGGTCAAGTGTAGGGGAACTCTCACGGTTGCTCTCCCAATATACACACGGCCCCACCTGATGACTTTCCCAGATAGTTCTGAAAAGTCCAGACATGACCTCACATTTGCGAGGTCAAATGTAAGGAGACCCTTCGCCGCCCCCCCCCGGCCAGCTGAACCTGACGGCTCGCATCCCAATATATAGGACGTCCTGGTCCTCCCTCGAGGGATTCGCAGAGAGGGAGTTGTCTTGTAACAAGGTGGCCAGCTACTACACCACCAGGCCTGCTCGAGAGAAGTCAAGGGCCGGAGGCAAGTCGCCTCCGGTCAGGACCGAGACTTCCCTCCGGCGCCCAGCTAAGCAGTCTCCCATAGAGACAACCCAGGACCACCTGCTAGGCCTCCCCTAGGTCACGTGAGTGTTTGTCAGAGCTTTCCATGGGATGAGTTACCTACGTGGGAAGTGTATTCATTTCATGTTCGTGTCCGAGAATCAGAGTGTCTAGTAACGTAATATGATGTCCTAGTAACGTAAATATAATGTCCTAGTAACTTCAATAGAAGGTGTTATTAATGTGTCCATGTCATGTTCGTAATTAATAAAGAGTTGTAACGAAGCAGTGTTTGAGAAGTCGCCTTTAAGAACGTAATAGATGTGTATTGACGTGTAAGACACGACCAGTGTACGATAAGAGTAAATAACTATCACGGCCACGCTACCAAAGTCTTCCTCTCTTTTATACTCTATCTCTATATCTTCTACTCTTAAATCTTTGTAGCATTACACTGACGAGTATAACAAAAAACCCTGATCGAGTATAACAAAGTCCCCTGATAGAGTAAAACAAAGACCCCTGATAGAGTATAACAAAGACCCCTGATAGAGCATAACAAAGGCCCCTGATGGAGTATATCAAAGTTCCCTGATCGAGTATAACAAAGTCCCTTGATCGATTATAACAAAGCCCCCTAATCGAGTATAACAAAGTCCCCTGATCGAGTAAACAAAGTCCCCTGATCGAGTATAACAAACTCCCACGGTCGAGCATAACAAAGTCCCTGGTCGAGTATAACAAAGGCCGTTGATCGAATATAACAAACTCCCCTGATCGAGTATAACAAACTCCCCTGATCGAGTATAACAAATTCCCCTGGTCGAGTATAACAAATTCCCATGGTCTAGAATAACAAAGTCCCCTGATCGAGTATAACAAAGTCCCCTGATCGAGTACAACAAAGCCCCCTGATGGAGTATAACAAAACCCCCTCATCGAGTATAACAAAGTCACCTGATCGAACATAACAAAGTCCCCTGATCGAGTTAACAAAGTACCCTGATTGAGTATAACAAAGGACCCTGATCGAGTACAACAAAGTCCCCTCGTCGAGTACAGCAAAGTCCACTGATCGAGCATAACAAAGGCCCATGGTCGAGTATAACAAAGCCCCCTCATCGAGTATAACAAAGTCCCCTGAACGAGTTTAAGAAAGTCCCCTGATCGAGCATAACAAAGTCACCTGATCGAGCATAACAAAGTCCCCTAATCGAGTAAAACAAAGTACCCTGATTGAGTAAAACAAAGTACCCTGATTGAGTATAACAAAGTCCCCTGATCAGTACAACAAAGTCCCCTGATCAGTACAACAAAGTCCCTGGTCGAGTACAACAAAGTCCCTGGTCGGTACAACAAAGTCCCTGTTCGGTATAATATAGTATAACCCCCGATCGATCCCAGGTATAAAGCACCCTCAATGAGCATAACAAAGGCCCTCATCGAGTATAACAAAGCCCCTGATGAGTATAACAAAGCCCCCTGATCGAGTATACCAAAGTCCCCTCATCTAATATAACAAAGTCCCCTCACCGAGTATAACAAAGTCCCCTGATCGAGTATAACAAACTCCCCTGGTCGAGCATAACAAAGTCCCCTGTTCGAGTTAACAAAGGCCCCTGGTCGAGTACAACAAAGGCCCCTGATCGAGTACAACAAAGGCCCCTGATCGAATACAACAAAACCCCCTGATCGAGTATAACAAAGCCCCCTGATCGAGTATACCAAAGTCCCCTGGTCGAGTATACCAAAGTCCCCTGAGCGAGTATACCAAAGTCCTCTGATCGAGTATAACAAATTTCCCTGATCGAGTATAACAAAGTCACCTGATCGAGTATAACAAAGTCCCCCTGATCGAGTATAACAAAGCCCCTGATCGTGTATAACAAAGTCCCCTGATCGAGTATAACTAAGTCCCCTGATCGAGTATAACAATGTCCCCTGATCGAGTATAGCAAAGTCCCCTGATCCAGTATAAGAAAGTCCCCTGATAGAGTATAACAAAATCCCCTAATCGAGTATAACTAAGTCCCCTGAGCGAGTATACCAAAGTCCCCTGATCGTGCATAACAAAGGCCCATGGTCGAGTATAATAAATCCCCTGATCGAGTATAACAAAGTCCCCTGATCGAGTATAACAAAGGCCCCCTATCGAGTATAACAAAGGCCCCCGATCGAGTATAACAAAGCACCCTCAGCGAGCATAACAAAGGCACCTCATCGAGTATAACAAAGCCCCCTTATCGAGTATAACAAAGTCCCCTGATCGAGTATAACAAAGTCCCCTGGTCGAGTATAACAAAGTCCCCTGATCCAGCATAACAAAGTACCCTGATCCAGTATAACAAAGTCCCCTGATCCAGTATAACAAAGTCCCCTGATCCAGTATTACAAAGTCCCCTGTTCGAGCATAACAAAGTCACCTGATCGAGCATAACAAAGGCCCCTGATGGAGTATATCAAAGTTCCATGATCGAGTATAACAAAGTCCCCTGATCGAGTATAACAAAGCCCCCTGATCGAGTATAACAAAGTCCCCTGATCGAGTAAACAAAGTCCCCTGATTATATAACAAACTCCCATGGTCGAAGCATAACACAGTCCCTGGTCGAGTATAATAAAGTCCCCTGATCGAGTAAAACAAATTCACCTGATCGGAGTATACCAAAGGCCCCTATCGAGTATAACAAAGTCAACGAGGTCGAGTATAACAAAGCCCTCACGAGTATAAAAACGCTGATCAAGTATAACAAAGTCCCTGATTGAGTATATAACAAAGTCCCCTGATCGAGTATAACAAAGTCCCTGATCGAGTATAACAAAGTCCCCTGATCGAGTATATAACAAAGTCCCCTGATCGAGTATAACAAAGTCCCCTGATCGAGCACGACAAAGTCCCCGATCGAGCATGGCAAAGTCCCCTAATCGAGTATAACAAAGTCCCCTGATCGAGTTAACAAAGTACCCTGATTGAGTATAACAAAGACCCCAGATCGAGTATAACAAAGATCCCTGATCGAGTATAACAAAGGCTCCTGATCGAGTATAACAAAGGCCCCTGATCGAGTACAACAGAGTCCCCTCATCGAGTACAACAAAGTCCCCTCATCGAGTACAACAAAGTCCCCTCATCGAGTACAACAAAGCTCTCTGATCGAGTATAACAAAACCCCCTCATCGAGTAAAACAAAGCACCCTCATCGAGTATAACAAAGTCCCCTGATCGAGTATAACAAAGTCCCCTGATCGAGTATAACAAAGTCCCCTGATCGAGTATAACAAAGTCCCCTGATCGAGTATAACAAAGTCCCCTGTTCGAGTTTAACAAAGGCCCCTGGTCGAGTATAACAAAGGCCCTTGATCGAATATAACAAACTCCCCTAATCGAGTATAACAAACTCCCCTGATGGAGTATAACAAACTCCCGTGGTCGAGTATAACAAATTCCCATGGACGAGTACAACAAAGCCCCCTGATCGAGTATAAGAAAGCCCCCTGGTCGAGTATAACAAAGTCACCTGGTCAAGCATAACAAAGTCCCCTGGTCGTGTATAACAAAGTCCCCAGTTCGAGTATAACAAAGTCCCATGATCGAGTATAACAAAGTCCCCTGATCGAGTTAAACAATGGCCCCCGATCGAGTATAACAAAGCACCCTCAACGAGCATAACAAAGGCCCCTCATCGAGTATAACAAAGTCCTCTGATCAAGTATAACAAGGGCCCATGGGCGAGTATAACAAAGCCCCCTTATCGAGTACAACAAAGTCCTCTGAACGAGTATTACAAAGTTGCCTAATCGAGCATTACAAAGGCCCCTGATGGAGTATATCAAAATTCCCTAATCGAGTATAATAAAGTCCCCTGATCGAGTATAACGAAGACCCCTGATCGAGTATAACAAAGGCCCCTGATCGAGTATAACAAAGGCCGCTAATCGAGTATAACAAAGGCCCCTCATCGAGTATAAGAAAGGCCCGTCATCGAGTATAACAAAGTCCCCTCATCGAGTACAACAAAGTCCCCTGGTCGAGTACAGCAAAGCCCCCTGATCGAGTATAACAAACGCCCCTGATCTAGTATAACACAGTCCCCTGATAGAGTATAACAAAGACCCCTGATAGAGTATAACCAAGTCCCCTGATCGAGCACAACAAAGTCCCCTAAACGACTATAACAAAGTCCCCTGATCGAGTATAAGAAAGTCCCCTGATAGAGTATAACAAAGACCCCTGATAGAGTATAAGAAAGTCCCCTGATCGAGCATAACAAAGTCACCTGATCGAGTATAACAAAGCCCCTTCATCGAGTATAACAAAGGCCCCTGATCGAGTATAACAAAGGCCGCTGATCGAGTATAACAAAGGCCCCTCATCGAGTATAACAAAGGCCCGTCATCGAGTATAACAAAGTCCCCTCATCGAGTACAACAAAGTCCCCTGGTCGAGTACAGCGAAGCCCCCTGATCGAGTATAACAAACGCCCCTGATCGAGTATAACAAAGTCCCCTGATAGAGTATAAGAAAGTCCCCTGATCGAGCATAACAAAGTCATCTGATCGAGCATAACAAAGGTCCCTGATGGAGTATATCAAAGTTCCCTGATCGAGTATAACAAACTCCCCTGGTCGAGCATAACAAAGTCCCCTGGTCGAGTTAATAAAGGCCCCTGGTCGAGTATAACAAAGTCCCTTATTCGGAAGTATAACAAAGCCCCCCTGATCAGTATGGCAAAGCCCCTGATCCAGGCATAAAAAAGTCCCCTGGTCGACTATAGCAAGTCCTCTGGTCGAGTATAACAAAGCCTCCTCATCGAATATAACAAAGGCCTCTAATCGAGTATAACAAAGTCCCCTAATCTAGTATAATAAAGGCCCCTAATCGAGTATAACAAAGGCCCCTGGTCGAGTATAACAAAGTCCCCTGTTCGAGTCTAACAAAAACCCTTATCGAATATAAAAAATTCCCCTTTTCGAGTATAACAGTCCCCATATCGAGTATAACAAAGTCCCCTAATCGAGTATAACAAAGCCCTGATCGAGGTATAACAAAAGCCCCTGACCGGAAATTATAACAAAGGCCCTAATCCCGGGTATAACAAAAGTCCCTTGATCGAGTATAACAAAAGGCCTCTAAAGAGAGTATATAACAAAGTCCCCTGATCAGCGAGTATAACAAAGGCCCTTCCGGAGTATAACAAAGGCCCTGATCGAGTATAACAAAAGTCCCTGATCGAGTATAACAAACTCCCCTCATCGAGTACAACAAAGTCCCCTGGTAGAGTACACCAAAGTCCCCTGATCGAGTATAAGAAAGTCCCTCATCGAGTATAACAAAGGCCCCTGATCGAGTATAACAAAGTCACCCAGGTCGAGTATAACAAAGCCCCCTGACGAGTATAACAAAAAACCCTGGTCGAGTATAACAAAGTCCCCTGATCGAGTAATACAAAGTCCCCTGATAGAGTAAAACAAAGACCCCTGATAGAGTATAACAAAGACCCCTGATAGAGCATAACAAAGGAACCTGATGGAGTATATCAAAGTTCCCTGATCGAGTATAACAAAGTCCCCTGATCGAGTATAACGAAGACCCCTGATCGAGTATAACAAAGGCCCCTGATCGAGTATAACAAAGGCCGCTGATCGAGTATAACAAAGGCCCCTCATCGAGTATAACAAAGTCCCCTCATCGAGTACAACAAAGTCCCCTGGTCGAGTACAGCAAAGTCCACTGATCGAGCATAACAAAGGCCCATGGTCGAGTATAACAAAGCCCCCTCATCGAGTACAACAAAGTCCCCTGAACGAGTTTAAGAAAGTCCCCTGATCGAGCATAACAAAGTCACCTTATCGAGCATAACAAAGTCCCCTAATCGAGTAAAACAAAGTACCCTGATTGAGTATAACAAAGACCCCTGATCGAGTATAACAAAGACCCCTGATCGAGTATAACAAAGTCCCCTGATCGAGTATAACAAAGTCCCCTGATCGAGTACAACAAAGTCCCTGATCAGGTACAACAAAGTCCCTGATCGGGTAACAAAATTCCTGATCGAGAGTACAACAAAAGTCCCTGATCGAGTACCCAGCAAAGTCCTGATCGAGTACAACAAAAGTCCCCTGATCGAGTACAACAAAGTCCCTGATCCCGAGTACAACCAAAGCCCTGATAAAGAGTATAACAAAGTCCCTGTTCAGTATAACAAAGCCCTCTCTCATCGAGTATAACAAGAGTCCCCTGATCGAATATAATAGGCCCCCGATCGGAGTATAACAAAAGCACCCTCAATAGGCATAACAAAGGCCTCATCGAGTATAACAAAGCCCCTTGATCGAGAGTATAACAAAGACCCCTGATCGAGTATAACAAGGAGGCTCCTCATCGGAGTATAACAAAAGGCCCCTGATCAGCGAGTATAACAAAGGCCCTCATCCCGGAGTACAACCATCCCCTGATCGAGTACAACAAAGTCCCTCATCGAGTACAACAAGTCCTCATCAGTACAACAAAGCTCCCTAATCGAGTATAACAAAACCCCCTCATCGAGTAAAACAAAGCCCCCTCATCGAGTATAACAAAGTCCCCTGATCGAGTATAACAAAGTCCCCTGATCGAGTATAACAAAGTCCCCTGATCGAGTACAACAAAGTCCCCTGATCGAGTATAACAAAGACCCCTGATCGAGTATAACAAAGTCCCCTGTTCGAGTTAACAAAGGCCCCTGGTCGAGTATAACAAAGGCCCTTGATCGAATATAACAAACTCCCCTGATCGAGTATAACAAACTCCCCTGATGGAGTATAACAAACTCCCGTGGTCGAGTATAACAAATTCCCATGGACGAGTACAACAAAGCCCCCTGATCGAGTATAAGAAAGCCCCCTGGACGAGTATAACAAAGTCCCCTGGTCAAGCATAACAAAGTCCCCTGGTCGTGTATAACAAAGTCCCCAGTTCGAGTATAACAAAGTCCCCTGATCGAGTTAAACAATGGCCCCCGATCGAGTATAACAAAGCACCCTCAACGAGCATAACAAAGGCCCCTCATCGAGTATAACAAAGTCCTCTGATCAAGTATAACAAGGGCCCATGGGCGAGTATAACAAAGCCCCCTTATCGAGTACAACAAAGTCCTCTAAACGAGTATAACAAAGTTACCTGATCGAGCATTACAAAGGCCCCTGATGGAGTCTATCAAAATTCCCTGATCGAGTATAATAAAGTCCCCTGATCGAGTATAACGAAGATCCCTGATCGAGTATAACAAAGGCCCTGATCGAGTATAACAAAGGCCGCTGATCGAGTATAACAAAGGCCCCTCATCGAGTATAACAAAGGCCCGTCATCGAGTATAACAAAGTCCCCTCATCGAGTACAACAAAGTCCCCTGGTCGAGTACAGCAAAGCCCCCTGATCGAGTATAACAAACGCCCCTGATCGAGTTTAACAAAGTCCCCTGATAGAGTATAACAAAGACCCCTGATAGAGTATAAGAAAGTCCCCTGATCGAGCATAACAAAGTCACCTGATCGAGCATAACAAAGTCCCCTGGTCGAGTTAACAAAGGCTCCTGGTCGAGTATAACAAAGTCCCCTATTCGAGTATAACAAAGCCCCCCTGATCGAGTATAACAAAGTCCCCCTGATCGGGTATAACAAAGTCCCCTGATCGAGTATAACAATGTCCCCTGATCGAGCATAACAAAGTCCCCTGATCGAGTATAACAAAGCCCCTTCATCGAGTATAACAAAGCACCCTCAACGAGCATAACAAAGGCCTCTAATCGAGTAAAACAAAGTCCCCTGATCGAGTATAACAAAGCCCCCAGATCGAGTATAACAAAGCCCCCTTATCGAGTATAACAAAGTCCCCTTATCGAGTATAACAAAGTCCTGATTGAGTATAACAAAGACCCCTGATAGAGTATAACAAAGGCCCCTGATCGAGTACAACAAAGTCCCCTGATCGAGTACAACAAAGTCCCCTGATCGAGTACAACAAAGTCCCCTGATCGAGTACAACAAAGTCCCCTGATCGAGTACAACAAAGTCCCCTGATCGAGTACAACAAAGTCCCCTGATCGAGTATAACAAAGCCCCCTGGTCGAGTATAACAAAGTCCCTGTTCGAGTATAACAAAGCCCTCTGATCGAGTATAACAAAGTCCCCTGATCGAGTATAATAGGTCCCCGATCGAGTATAACAAAGCACCCTCAACGAGTATAACAAAGCCCCTTGATCGATTATAACAAAGTCCCCTGAACGAGTATAACAAAGTCCCCTTATCAGGTAGCAAGTCCCTTATCGAGTATAACAAAGTCACCCTGATCAGTATAACAAAGTCCCTGGTCGAGTATACCCAAGAGTCCCATGATCGAGTATAACAAAAGTCCCTGAACGGGAACAACAAAAGTCCCCTAATCGAGTATAACAAGTCCCCTGATCGAGTATAACAAACTCCTCATCGAGGTACAACAAAAGTCCTGGTAGAGTATGCAGAGTCCCCTCATCAGGTATAACAAAAGTCCCTCATCGAGGTATAACAAAGGCCCCTGATCCGGGTATAACAAAGTCACCTGGTCGAGTATACCAAAGTCCCCTGATCGAGTATAACAAAGTCCCCTGATCGAGTATAATACAGTCCCCTGATAGAGTATAACAAAGACCCCTGATAGAGTATAACAAAGTCCCCTGATCGAGCATAACAAAGTCCACTGAACGAGTATAACAAAGTCCCCTGATCGAGCATAACAAAGTCACCTGATCGAGCATGACAAAGTCCCCTAATCGAGTATAACAAAGTCCCCTGATCGTGTTAACAAAGTACCCTGATCGTGTTAACAAAGTACCCTGATTGAGTATAACAAAGACCCCAGATCGAGTATAACAAAGACCCCTGATCGAGTATAACAAAGGCTCCTGATCGACTATAACAAAGGCCCCTGATCGAGTATAACAAAGGCCCCTGATCGAGTACAACAAAGTCCCCTGATCGAGTACAACAAAGCCCCCTGATCGAGTATAACAAAACCCCTTCATCGAGTATAACAAAGCCTCCTCATTGAGTATAAAAAAGTCCCCTGGTCGAGTATACCAAAGTCCCCTGGTCGAGTATACCAAAGCCCCATGATCGAGTATAACAAAGTCCCCTGATCGAGTATAACAATGTCCCCTGATCGAGTATAACAAAATCCCCTGATCCAGTATAACAAAGTCCCTTCAACGAGTATAACAAAGTCCCCTGATCGAGTATAACAAAGTCCCCTGATCGAGTATAACAAAGTCCCTGATCGAGCATAACAAAGTCCCTGATCGTATAACAAGTCCCTGATCGAGTATAACAAAGTCCCTGATCGTATAACAAACTCCCCTGGTCGAGCATAAAAAGTCCCTGTTCGAGTTAACAAAGGCCCCTGGTCGGAATACAACAAAGGCCCCTGATCGAGTACAGCAAGGGCTGATCGAGTACAGCAAAGTCCCCTGATCGAGTATAACAAAGTCCCTGATCGAGTATATAAACTCCCTCATCGGGTACAACAAAGTCCCTGGTAGAGTATGCAAAAGTCCCTGATCGAGTATAACAAGGTCCCTCATCGAGGTATAACAAGTCACCCAGGTCGAGTATAGCAAAGCCCCTGACGGGTATAACAAAGCCCCTGACAGTATAACAAAGCCTGATCGGTATAACAAAGTCCCTGATCGAGCATAACAAAGTCCCTGAACAGGTATAACAAAGTCCCTGATCGAGCATAACAAAGTCACCTGATCGAGAATGACGAAAGTCCCTAATCGAGTATAACAAGTCTCTGATCGAGTTAACAAAGTACCTGATTGAGTATAACAAGACCCCAGATCGAGTATAACAAGACCCTGATCGAGAATAACAAGGCTCCTGATCGACTATAACAAAGGCCCTGATCGAGGTACAACAAAGTCCCTGATCGGAGTACAACAAAGCCCTGATCGAGTATAACAAAACCCCCTCATCGGGTATAAAAAGCCCCTCATCGGGTATAACAAGTCCCCTAGTCAGGTATACCAAGTCCCTGATGGAATATAACAAGTCCCTGATCGAGTATAACAAGTCCCTGATCGAGTATAACAAAGTCACCTGATCTGGTATAACAAAATCCACTGATCCAGTATAACAAAGTCCTGATCCAGTATAACAAAGTCCCTGATCAGTATAATAAGTCCCTGTCCAGTATAACAAGTCCTGATCGTATAACAAAGTCGCCTGATAGAGTATAACAAAGACCCTGAACAGGTATAACAAATTTCCTGATAGAGGTATAACAAAGACCCTGGTCGAGCATAACAAAGTCCCTATTCGAGTTAACAAAGGCCCCTGGTCGAGAGTACAACAAAGGCCCGATCCGGAGTACAACAAAGGCCCCTGATCAGGTACAACAAAAGACGCCCCTGATCGAGTATAACAAAGCCCCCTGATCGAGTATACCAAAGTCCCCTGAGCGAGTATACCAAAGTCCCCTGATCGAGTATAACAAAGTCCTTTGATCGAGTATAACAAAGTCCCCTCATCGAGTATAACAAAGTCCCCTGATCGAGTATAACAAAGTCCCCTTATCGAGTATAACTAAGTCCCCTGATCGAGTATAACAAAGTCCCCTGATTGAGTAAACAAAGTCCCCTGATCGAGTCTAACAAAGGCCTCCGTTCGAGTTTAACAAAGCACCCTCAACGAGCATAACAAAGGCCCCTCATCGAGTATAACAAAGCCCCTTGATCGAGTATAACAGTCTCCTCATCGAGTATAACAATGGCCCATGTTCGAGTATAACAAAGCCCCCTGATCGAGTACAACAAAGTCCTCTGAACGAGTATAACAAACTCCCCTCATCGAGCATAACAAATTCCTCTGATCGAGCATTACAAAGGCCCCTGATGGAGTATATCAAAGTCCCCTGATCGAGTATAACAAAGTCCCCTGATCGAGTATAACAAAGTCCCCTGATCGAGTATAACAAAGTCCCCTGATAGAGTATAACAAAGACTCCTGATAGAGTATAACAAAGTCCCTGATCGAGCATAACAAAGGCCCATGGTCGAGTATAACAAAGCCCCCTCATCGAGTACAACAAAGTCCCCTGAAAGAGTATAACAAAGTCCCTGATCGAGCATAACAAAGTCACCTGATCGAGCATAACAAAGGCCCTTAATGGAGTATATCAAAGTTCCCTGATCGAGGATAACAAAGTCCCGTGATCGAGTATAACAAAGTCCCCTGATCGAGTTAACAAAGTACCCTAATTCAGTATAACAAAGAACCCTGATCGAGTATAACAAAGCCCGCTGGTCGAGTATAAGAAAGGCCCATGGTCGAGTATAACAAAGTCCCTTGATCGAGTATAACAAAGTCCCTTGATCGAGTAAAACAAAGTTTCTTGATCGAGTATAACAAAGGCCCCTGATCGATTATAACAAAGGTCCCTCATCGATTATAACAAAGGCCCCTGATCGATTTTAACAATGGCCCCTGATCGAGTACAACAAAGTTCGCTGATCGAGTACAACAAAGCCCCCTGATCGAGTATAACAAAACCCCCTCATCGAGTATAACAAAGCCCGCTGGTCGAGTATAACAAAGTCCCTTGATCGAGTATAACAAAGGCCCCTGATCGATTATAACAAAGGCCCCTGATCGAGTTTAACAAAGGCCTCTGATCGAGTACAACAAAATCCCCTGATCGAGTACAACAAAGTCCCCTGAACGAGTACAACAAAGTCCCCTAATCGAGTACAACAAAGTCCCCTGATCGAGTATAACAGACTCCCCTCATCGAGTATAACAAAGTCCCCTGGTAGAGTATACCAAAGTCTCCTGATCGAGTATAACATAGTCCCCTGATCGAGTATAACAAAGTCCCTCATCGAGTATAACAAAGGCCCCTTATCGAGTATAACAAAGACCCCTGATCGAGTATAACAAAGGCCCCTGATCGAGTTCAACAAAGGCCTCTGATCGAGTTCAACAAAGGCCTCTGATCGAGTACAACAAAGTCCCCTGATCCAGTATAACAAAGTCCCCTGATCCAGTATAACAAAGTCCCCTGATAGAGTATAACAAAATCCCCTAATCGAGTATAACAAAGTCCCCTGATCGAGTATAACAAAGTATCCCGATCGAGTATAACAAAGCACCCTCAACGAGCATAACAAAGTCCCCTGGTCGAGTATAACAAAGTCCCCTGATCCAGTATAACAAAGTCCCCTGATCCAGTATAACAAAGTCCCCTGATCCAGTATAACAAAGTCCCCTGTTCGAGCATAACAAAGTCACCTCATCGAGCATAATAAAGGCCCCTAATGGAGTATATCAAAGTTCCCTGATCGAGTATAACAAAGTCCTCTGATCGAGTATAACAAAGCCCCCTGATCGAGTATAACAAAGGCCCCTGATCGAGTATAACAAAGTCACCCAGGTCGAGTATAACAAAGCCCCCTCACGAGTATAACAAAAAACGCTGATCGAGTATAACAAAGTCCCCTGATCGAGTATAACAAAGTCCCCTGATCGAGTATAACAAAGTCCCCTGATCGAGTATAACAAAGTCCCCTGATCGAGTATAACACAGTCCCTTGATAGAGTATAACAAAGACCCCTGATAGAGTATAACAAAGTCCCCTGATCGAGCACAACAAAGTCCCCTGATCGAGCACAACAAAATCCCCTGAACGACTATAACAAAGTCCCCTGATCGAGCATAACAAAGTCACCTGATCGAGCATGACAAAGTCCCCTAATCGAGTATAACAAAGTCCCCTGATCGAGTTAACAAAGTACCCTGATTGAGTATAACAAAGACCCCAGATCGAGTATAACAAAGACCCCTGATCGAGTATAACAAAGGCTCCTCATCGAGTATGACAAAGGCCCCTGATCGAGCATAACAAAGGCCACTGATCGAGTACAACAAAGTCCCCTGATCGAGTACAACAAAGTCCCCTCATCGAGTACAACAAAGTCCCCTCATCGAGTACAACAAAGCTCCCTGATCGAGTATAACAAAACCCCCTCATCGAGTAAAACAAAGCCCCCTGATCGAGTATAACAAAGTCCCCTGATCGAGTATAACAAAGTCCCTGATCGAGTATAACAAAGTCCCTAATCGAGTATAACAAAAGTCCCTGATCGAGTATAACAAAGTCCACTGATCGAGTATAACAAAGTCCCCTGTTCGAGTTAACAAAGGACCCTGGTCGAGTATAACAAAGGCCCTTGATCGAATATAACAAACTCCCCTGATCGAGTATAACAAACTTCCCTGATGGAGTATAACAAACTCCCGTGGTCGAGTATAACAAATTCCCATGGTCGAGTACAACAAAGCCCCCTCATGGAGTATAACAAAACCCCTCATTGAGTATAACAAAGCCCCCTGATCGAGTATACCAAAGTCCCCTCATCTAATATAACAAAGTCCCCTCACCGAGTATAACAAAGTCCCCTGATCGAGTATAACAAACTCCCCTGGTCGAGCATAACAAAGTCCCCTGTTCGAGTTAACAAAGGCCCCTGGTCGAGTACAACAAAGGCCCCTGATCGAGTACAACAAAGGCCCCTGATCGAATACAACAAAACCCCCTGATCGAGTATAACAAAGCCCCCTGATCGAGTATACCAAAGTCCCCTGGTCGAGTATACGAAAGTCCCCTGAGCGAGTATACCAAAGTCCTCTGATCGAGTATAACAAATTTCCCTGATCGAGTATAACAAAGTCACCTGATCGAGTATAACAAAGTCCCCTGATCGAGTATAACAAAGTCCCCTGATCGAATATAACAAAGTCCCCTGATCCAGTATAACAAAGTCCCCTGATCCAGTATAACAAAGTCCCCTGATCCAGTATAACAAAGTCCACTGATCCAGTATAACAAAGTCCCCTGATAGAGTATAACAAAGTCCCCTGATCGAGTATACCAAAGTCCCCTGGTCAAGCATAACAAAGTCCCCTGGTCGTGTATAACAAAGTCCCCAGTTCGAGTATAACCAAGTCCCATGATCGAGTATAACAAAGTCCCCTGATCGAGTTAAACAATGGCCCCCGATCGAGTATAACAAAGCACCCTCAACGAGCATAACAAAGGCCCCTCATCGAGTATACCAAAGTCCTCTGATCAAGTATAACAAGGGCCCATGGGCGAGTATAACAAAGCCCCCTGATCGAGTACAACAAAGGCCTCTGAACGAGTATAACAAAGTTGCCTGATCGAGCATTACAAAGGCCCCTGATGGAGTATATCAAAATTCCCTGATCGAGTATAACAAAGTCCCCTGATCGAGGATAACACAGTCCCCTGATCGAATTAACAAAGTCCCCTCATAGAGTATAGCAAACCCCCCCCCCCTCATCGAGTACAACAAAGTCCCCTCAACGAGTATAACAAAGTACCCTGATTGAGTATAACGAAGCCCTTTGATCGAGTATAACGAAGACCCCTGATCGTGTATAACAAAGGCCCCTGATCGAGTATAACAAAGGCCGCTGATCGAGTATAACAAAGGCCCGTCATCGAGAATAACAAAGTCCCCTCATCGAGTACAACAAAGTCCCCTGGTCGAGTACAGCAAAGCCCCCTGATCGAGTATAACAAACGCCCCTGATCGAGTATAACAAAGTCCCCTGATAGAGTATAACAATGACCCCTGATAGAGTATAAGAAAGTCCCCTGATCGAGCATAACAAAGTCACCTGATCCAGCATAACAAAGGTTTTGATGGAGTATATCAAAGTTCCCTGATCGAGTATAACAAACTCCCCTGGTCGAGCATAACAAAGGCCCCTGGTCGAGTATAACAAAGTCCCCTATTCGAGTATAACAAAGCCCCCCTGATCGAGTATAGCAAAGCCCCCCTGATCGAGTATAACAAAGTCCCCTGATCGAGTATAACAATGTCCCCTGATCGAGCATAACAAAGTCCCCTCCCCCATCGAGTATAACAAAGCCCCCTCATCGAGTATAACAAAGCACCTCAACGAGCATAACAAAGTCCCCTGATCAGGTATGACAAAGCCCCCAGATCGAGTATAACAAAGTCCTGATTGAGTATAACAAAGTCCCTCATCGAGTATAAAGCCCTCATCGAGTATAACAGTCCCTGATCGAGTATAACAAAGTTCCCCGATCGAGCATAACAAAGCCCCTGATCGAATATAACAAAGCCCTGACCGAGTATAACAAAGGCCCTAATCGAGTATAACAAAGTCCCTTGATCTAGTATAACAAAGTCCCCTGAACGAGTATAACAAAGGCCCCTGATCGAGTATAACAAAGGCCCCTGATCGAGTATAACAAAGTCACCCAGGTCGAGTATAAAAAAGCACCCTCACGAGTATAACAAAAAACCCTGATCGAGAAGAACAAAGTCCCCTGATCGAGTATAACAAAGACCCATGATAGAGTATAACAAAGTCCCCTCATCGAGCATAACAAAGGCCCATGGTCGAGTATAACAAAGCCCCCTGATCGAGTAGAACAAAGTCCCCTAAACGAGTATAACAAAGTCCCCTGATCGAGCATAACAAAGTCACCTGATCGAGCATAACAAAGGCCCCTGATGGAGTATATCAAAGTTCCCTGATCGAGTATAATAGAGTCCCCTGATCGAGTTAACAAAGTCCCCTGGTCGAGTTAACAAAGTCCCCTAATCGAATATAACAAAGACCCCTGATCGAGTATAACTAAGACCCCTGATCGAGTATAACAAAGACCCCTGATCGAGTATAACAAAGACCCCTGATCGAGTATAAGAAGGACCCCTGGTCGAGTATAACAAAGGCCCCTGATCGAGTATAACAAAGGCCCCTGACGAGTATAACAATAAACCCTGATCGAGTATAACAAAGACCCCTGATAAAGTATAACAAAGATCCCTGATCGAGCATAACAAAGGCCCAGGGTCGAGTATAACAAAGCCCCGCATCTAGTATAACAAAGGCCCCTCATCGAGCATAACAAAGGCCCATGGTCGAGTATAACAAAGTCCCCTGATCGAGTATAAAAAAGGCCCCTGATCGAGTTTAACAAAGCCCCCAGACCGAGTATAACAAAGGCCCCTAATCGAGTATAACAAAGCCCCCTGATCGGTATAACAAAGTCCCTAATTATAACAAAGTCCCCTGATCGAGTATAACAAAGTTCCCTGATCGAGTATAACAAAGGCCCCTGATCGAGTATAACAAAGTCCCCCTGGTCGAGTACAACAAAGTCCCCTGATCGAGTACAATAAAGCCCCCTGATCGAGTATACGAAAACCCCCTCATCGAGTATAACAAAGCCCCCTGGTGGAGTATAACAAAGTCCCATGGTCGAGCATAACAAAGTATCTTGATCGAGTATAACAAAGTCCCCTGATCGAGTATAACAAAGTCCCCTGATCGAGTATAACAAAGTCCCCTGATCGAGTATAACAAAGATCGAGTATAACAAAGCCTTCTGATCGCCCCTGATCGCGTATAACAAAGGCCCAATGATCGAGTATAACAAAGCCCCCTGATCGAGTATAACAAAGTCCCCTGGTCGAGTATACCAAAGTCAGCCTCATCGAGTATGACAAAGTCCCCTGATCGAGTATAACAAAGTATCTTGATCGAGTATAACAAAGTCCCCTGATCGAGTATAACAAAGTCCCCTAATCGAGTAAAACAAAGGCCACTAATCGAGTATGACAAAGTCCCCTGATCGAGTATAACAAAGTCTTCTGATAGAGTATAACATAGAACTCAGATAGAGCACAACAAAGGCCCATGGTCGAGTATAACAAAGCCCCCTTCATGAGTACAACAAAGGCCCCTAATCGAGCATAACAAAGGCCCATGGTCGAGTATAACAAAGTCCCCTGATCGAGTATAACAAAGTCCCCAGGTCGAGTATAACAAACTCCCCTAATCGAGTATGACAAAGGCCCCTAATCGAGTACAACAAAGCCCCCTGATCGACTATAACAAAGTCCCCTGATCGAGTATTACAAAGGTCCCGGATCGAGTATAACAAAGCACCCTCAACGATCATAACAAAGGCCCCTCATCGAGTATAACAAAGCCCATTGATCGAGCATAACAAAGGCCCATGATCGAGTATAACAAAGTCCCCTGAACGAGTATAACAAAGTCCCCTGATCGAGTATAGCAAAGTCCCCTGATCGAGTATAACAAAGCCGCCTAATCGAGTATAACAAAGTCCTCTGATCGAGAATAACAAAGCCCCCTGATCGAGTATAGCAAAGTCCGCTGATCGAGTATAATAAAGCCCCCTCATCGAGTATAACAAAGCCCCCTCATCGAGAATAACAAAGCCCCCTCATCGAGTATAACAAAGGCCCTTGGTCGACTATAAGAGAGCCCTTTGACCGAGTATAACAAAGGCCCCTAATCAAATATAACAAGTCCCTTGATCGAGTTAACAAAGTCCCCTGATATAGTATATCAAAGACCCCTCATAGAGTATAACAAAGACCCCTGATAGAGTATAACAAATTCCCCTGATCGAGCATAACAAAGGCCCATGGTCGAGTATAACAAAGCCCCCTGATCGATTATAACAAAGTCCCCTGAACGAGTATAACAAAGTCCCCTGATCGAGCATAACAAAGTCACCTGATCGAGCATAACAAAGGTCCCTGAAGGAGTATATCAAAGTTCCCTAATCGAATAAAACAAAGACCCCTTATCAAGCATAACAAAGTCCCCTAATCGAGTATAACAAAGTACCCTGATTGAGTATAACAAAGACCCCTGGTCGAGTATAACAAAGCCCCCTCTTCGAGTAAAATAAAAACCCCGGATGGAGTATAACAAAGTCCCCTAATCGAGTATAACAAAGTCCCCTGATCGAGTATAACAAAGTCCCCTAATCGAGTATAACAAAGTCCCCTAATCGAGTTAACAAAGTCCCCTGATCGAGTTAACAAAGTGCCATGATCGAGTATAACAAAGACCCCTGAGCGAGTATAACAAAGACCCCTGATCGAATATAACAAAGACCCCTGGTCGAGTATAAAAAAGCCCCCTCTTCAAGTAAAATAAAAACCCCGGATGGAGTATAACAAAGTGCCCTGATTGAGTATAACAAAGTCCCCTAATCGAGTATAACAAAGTCCACTGATCGAGTATAACAAAGTCCCCTGATCGAGTTAACAAACTCCCCTAATCGAGTGCAACAAAGACCCCTCATCGAGTATAACAAAGTCCCCAGGTCGAGTATAACAAAGTCCCCTAATCGAGTATAACAAAGGCCCCTCATCGAGTATAACAAAGCCCCCTGATCTAGTAAAACAAAGTTCCTTGATCGAGTATAACAAAGTTCCCTAATCGAGTATAACAAAGTACCCTGATCGAATATTAGAAAGTCCCGTGGTCGAGTATAACAAAGTCCCATGGTCGAGTATAACAAAGGCCCATGGTCGAGTATAACAAAGTCCTCTGATCGAGTATAACAAAGTCCCCTGATCGAGTATAACAAAGGCCCCTAATCGGTATAACTGATCCGAGTATAACAAATAACAAAGGCCCTCATCGAGTATAACATCATCAGAGTATAACAAAGTCGAGTATAACAAACCCATCATCGAGTATAACAAAAGGAGTATAACAAATCCCCTGATCGAGTATAAAAACCCTGATCGAGTCTAACAAAGGCGAGGTAACAAAGGCCCCTGATCGAGTATAACAAAGGCACCCACATCGAGTACAACAAAGGCCCCTGATCGACTATTAAAAAGTCCCCTGATCGAGTACAACAAAGTCCCCTGATCGAGTACAATAAAGCCCCCTGATCGAGTATAACAAAACCCCCTCATCGAGTATAACAAAGCCCCCTGGTCGAGTATAACAAAGTCCCATGGTCGAGCATAACAAAGTATCTTGATCGAGTATAACAAAGTCCCCTGATCGAGTATAACAAAGTCCCCTGATCGAGAATAACAAAGCCCCCTGATCGAGAATAACAAAGTCCCCTGATCGAGTATAACAAAGTCCCCTGATCGAGTATAACAAAGTCCCCTGATCGAGTACAACAAAGTCCCCTGATCGAGTACAATAAAGCCCCCTGATCGATTATAACAAAACCCCCTCATCGAGCATAACAAAGCCCCCTGGTCGAGTATAACAAAGTCACATGGTCGAGCATAACAAAGTATCTTGATCGAGTATAACAAAGTCCCCTGATCGAGTATAACAAAGCCCCCTGATCGAGTATAACAAAGTCCGCTGTTCGAGAATAACAAAGCCCCCTCATCGAGTATAACAAAGGCCCTTGGTCGACTATAAGACAGCCCTTTGACCGAGTATAACAAAGGCCCCTAATCAAATATAACAAGTCCCTTGATCGAGTTAACAAAGTCCCCTGATATAGAATATCAAAGACCCCTGATAGAGTATAACAAAGTCCCCTGATCGAGTATAACAAAATCCCCTGATCGAGTTAACAAAGTCCCCTAATCGAGTGCAACAAAGACCCCTCATCGAGTATAACAAAACCCCTGATCGAGCATAATAAGGGCCCATGGTCGATTATAACAAAGCCCCCTCATCGAGTATAACAAAGTCCCCAGGTCGAGTATAACAAAGTCCCCTAATCGAGTATAACAAAGGCCCCTCATCGAGTATAACAAAGGCCCCTGATCGAGTATAACAAAGGCCCATCATCGAGTATAACAAAGCCCCCTGATCGAGTATAACAAAGTCCCCTGATCGAGTATAACAAAGTCCCCTGAACGAGTATAACAAAGTCCCCTGATAGAGTATAACAAAGACCCCTGATAGAGTATAACAAAGTCCCCTGATCGAACATAACAAAGGGCCATGGTCGAGTATAATAAAGCCCCTGAACGAGTATAACAAAGTCCCCTGATCGAGCATAACAAAGTCCCCTGATCGAGCATAACAAAGGGCCATGGTCGAGTATAATAAAGCCCCTGAACGAGTATAACAAAGTACCCTGATTGAGTATAACAAGAGCCCAGATCGAGTATAACAAAGACCCCTGATCGAGTATAACAAAACCTCCTGATCGAGTATAACAAAGGACCCTGATCGAGTACAACAAAGTCCCCTGATCGAGTACAGCAAAGTCCCCTGATCGAGTTCAACAAAGCCCTCTGATCGAGTATAACAAAACCCCCTCATCGAGTATAACAAAGCCCCGTCATCGAGTATAACAAAGAGCCCAGATCGAGTATAACAAAGTCCCCTGATAGAGTATAACAAAGACTCCTGATAGAGTATAACAAAGTCCCTGATCGAGCATAACAAAGGCCCATGGTCGAGCATAACAAAGCCCCCTCATCGAGTACAACAAAGTCCCCTGAACGAGATTAAGAAAGTCCCCTGATCGAGCATAACAAAGTCACCTGATCAAGCATAACAAAGTCCCCTAATCGAGTATAACAAAGTACCCTGATTGAGTATAACAAAGACCCCTGATAGAGTATAACAAAGGCCCCTGATCGAGTACAACAAAGTCCCCTGATCGAGTACAACAAAGTCCCCTGATCGAGTACAACAAAGTCCCCTGATCGAGTACAACAAAGTCCCCTGATCGAGTACAACAAAGTCCCCTGATCGAGTACAACAAAGTCCCCTGATCGAGTATAACAAAGCCCCCTGGTCGAGTATAACAAAGTCCCTGTTCGAGTATAACAAAGCCCTCTGATCGAGTATAACAAAGTCCCCTGATCGAGTATAATAGGTCCCCGATCGAGTATAACAAAGCACCCTCAACGAGTATAACAAAGCCCCTTGATCGATTATAACAAAGTCCCCTGAACGAGTATAACAAAGTCCCTTGATCGAGCATAACAAAGTCACCTGATCGAGCATAACAAAGGTCCCTGAAGGAGTATATCAAAGTTCCCTAATCGAATAAAACAAAGACCCCTTATCAAGAATAACAAAGGTCCCTAAAGGAGTATAACAAAGTACCCTGATTGAGTATAACAAAGACCCCTGATCGAGTATAACAAAGGCCCCTGATCGAGTACAACAAAGTCCCCTGATCGAGTACAACAAAGTCCCCTGATCGAGTACAACAAAGTCCCCTGATCGCGTACAACAAAGTCCCTTGATCGAGTACAACAAAGCCCCCTGGTCGAGTATAACAAAGTCCCTGTTCGTGTATAACAAAGCCCTCTGATCGAGTATAACAAAGTCCCCTGATCGAGTATAATAGGTCCCCGATCGAGTATAACAAAGCACCCTCAACGAGCAAAACAAAGGCCCCTCATCGAGTATAACAAAGCCCCTTGATCGAGTATAACAGTCTTCTGATCGAGTATAACAAAGCCCCCTGATCGAGTATAACAAAGTCCCCTTATCGAGAATAACAAATTCCAATGATCGAGTATAACAAAGTCCCCTGGTGGAGTATACCAAAGTCCCCTGATCGAGTATAACAAAGTCCCCTGAACGGGAACAACAAAGTCCCCTAATCAAGTATAACAAAGTCCCCCTGATCGAATATAACAAACTCCTCTCATCGAGTACAACAAAGTCCCCTGGTAGAGTATACCAAAGTCCCCTGATCGAGTATAACAAAGTCCCTCATCGAGTATAACAAAGGCCCCTGATCGAGTATATTAAAGTCACCCAGGTCGAGTATAAAAAAGCCCCCTGACGAGTATAACAAAGCCCCCTGACGAGTATAACAAAAAACCCTGATCGAGTATAACAAAGTCCCCTGATCGAGTAAAACAAAGTCCCCTGATCGAGTATAACACAGTCCCCTGATAGAGTATAACAAAGACCCCTAATAGAGTATAACAAAGTCCCCTGATCGAGCATAACAAAGTCCCCTGAATGAGTATAACAAAGTCCCCTGATCGAGCATAACAAAGTCACCTGATCGAGCATGACAAAGTCCCCTAATCGAGTATAACAAAGTCCCTGATCGAGTTAACAAAGTACCTGATCTGTATAAAAAGTCCCTGAACGAGTATAACAAAGTCCCTGAACAGGTATAACAAAGTCCCTGATCGAGTATAACAAGTCCCTGATCGAGTATATCAAAGTCCCCTGATCGAGTATCACAAAGTCCCTGATCGAGTATAACAAAGTCCCTGATCGAATAACAAACTCCCTGGTCGAGCATAACAAAGTCCCCTATTCGAGTTAACAAAGGCCCTGGTCGAGTACAACAAAGGCCCCTGATCGAGTACAACAAAGGCCCTGATCGAGTACAACAAAGGCCCCTCATCGAGTATAACAAAGCCCCTGATCGAGTATACCAAAGTCCCTCGGGTCGATATACCAGTCCCTGATCGAGTATACCAAAGTCCCCTGATTCGCCCTGATCGAGTATAACAAAGTCCCCTGATCGAGTATAACAAAGTCCCCTGATCGAGTATAACAAAGATCCAGTATAACAAAGTCCCCTGATCCAGTATAACAAAGTCCCCTGATCGAGTATAACAAAGTCCCCTAATCGAGTATAACAAAGTCCCCTGATAGAGTATAACAAAGACCCCTAATAGAGTATAAGAAAGTCCCCTGATCGAGCATAACAAAGGCCCATGGTCGAGTATAATAAATCCCCTGATCGAGTATAACAAAGTCCCCTGATCGAGTATAACAAAGGCCCCCGATCGAGTATAACAAAGCACCCTCAAGGAGCATAACAAAGGCCCCTCATCGATTATAACAAAGTCCCCTGATCGAGTATAACAAAGCCCCATGGTCGAGTATAACAAAGTCCCCTGATCCAGTATAACAAAGTCCCATGATCCAGTATAACAAAGTCCACTGATCCATTATAACAAAGTCCCCTGATAGAGTATAACAAAGTCCCCTGATCGAGTATAACATAGTCCCCTGGTCGAGTATATCAAAGTCCCCTGATCCAGTATAACAAAGCCCATCATCGAGTATAACAAAGGCCCCTAATCGAGCATAACAAAGGCCCCTGATCGAGTATAACAAAGTCCCCTGATCGAGAACAACAAAGCCCCCTGATCGAGTACGACAAAGTCCCCTGATCGAGTACAACAAAGTCCACTAATCGAGTATAACAAAGCCCACTGGTCGAGTATAACAAAGGCCCATGGTCGAGTATAACAAAGTCCCTTGCTCGAGTATAACAAAGGCCCCTGATCGAGTATAACAAAGTCCCCTGATCGAGTATAAGAAAGCCCCCTGGTCGAGTATAACAAAGTCCCCTGGTCGAGTATAACAAAGTCCCTGTTCGAGTATAACAAAGTCCCCTGATCGAGTATAACCGGCCCCCGATCGAGTATAACAAAGCACCCTCTACGAGCATAACAAAGGCCCCTCATCGAGTATAACAAAGCCCCTTGATCGAGTATAACAAAGTCCCCTGATCGAGAATAACAAAGCTCCCTGATCGAGTATTCCAAAGTCCACTGATCGAGTATAACAATGTCCCCTGAACGAGTATAACAAACTCCACTCATCGAGTACAACAAAGTCCCCTGATCGAGTATAAAAAAGTCCCCTGATCGAGTATAACATAGTCCCCTGATCGAGTATAACAAAGTCCCCTGATCGAGTATATCAAAGGCCCCTGATCGAGTATAACAAAGGCCCCGATCGAGTATAACAAAGGCGCCCGATCGAGTATAACAAAGTCCCCCGATCGAGTATAACAAAATCCCCTGATCCAGTATAACAAAGTCCCCTGATCCAGTATAACAAAGTCCCCTGATAGAGTATAACAAAGTCCCCTAATCGAGTATAACAAAGTCCCCTGATCCAGTATAACAAAGTCCCCTGATAGAGTATAACAAAGTCCCCTAATCGAGTATAACAAAGTCCCCTGATAGAGTATAACAGAGACCCCTGATAGAGTATAAGAAAGTCCCCTGATCGAGCATAACAAAGGCCCATGGTCGAGTATAATAAAGCCCCTCATCGAGTATAACAAAGGCCCCTAATCGAGCATAACAAAGGCCTATGGTCGAGTATAACAAAGTCCCCTAATCGAGTATAACAAAGTCCCCTGATAGAGTATAACAAAGACCGCTGAACGAGTATAACAAAGTCCCCTGATCGAGTATAACAAAGTCACCTGATCGAGTATAACAAAGTCCCCTGATCGAGTATAACAAAGTCCCCTGATCGAGTATAACAAAGCCCCTCATCGAGTATAAGAAAAACTCCTGATCGAGTATAACAAAGTCCCCTGATCGATTATAACAAAGTCCCCTGATCGAGTGTAACAAAGCCCCTCATCGAGTATACGAAAAACCCCTGATCGAGTATAACAAAGTCCCCTGATCGAGTATAACAAAGTCCCCTCATCGAGTATAACAAAGTCCTCTGATTGAGTATAACAAAGCACCCTCATCGAGCATAAAGTAGGCCCCTGATCGAGTATAACAAAGCCCCCTGATCGAGTATAACAATGGGCCCTGATCGAGTATAACAAAGTTCCCTGATCGAGTATAACAAAGTCCTCTGATTGAGTATAACAAAGCACCCTCATCGAGCATAAAGTAGGCCCCTGATCGAGTATAACAAAGCCCCCTGATCGAGTATAACAAAGCCCCCTAATCGAGTATAACAAAGGCCCCTAATCGAGCATAAGCAAGGCCCATGGTCGAGCATAGCAAAGGCCCCTCATCGAGTATAACAAAGTCCCCTCTTCGACTATATCAAAGCCCCCTGATTGAGCATAACAAAGGCCCCTAATCGAGTATAACAAAGCCCCTCCTCGAGTATAACAAGGGCCCCTAATCGAGCATAATAAAGGCCCATGGTCGAATATAACAAAGCCCCCTCATCGAGTATAATAAAAAATCCTGATCGAGTATAACAAAGTCCCCTGATCGAGTATAACAAAGATCCCTCATCGAGTATAACAAAAACTCCTCATCGAGTATAAAAAAGTCCCCTGATCGACTATAACAAAGTCCCCTGATCGAGTATAACAAAGTCCCCTGATCGAGTATAACAAACGCCCCTAATAGAGCATAACAAAGCCCCCTAATCGAGTAAAACAAAGTTCCCTGATCGAGTATAACAAAATCCCCTGGTAGAGTATAACAAAGCCCCCTCATGCAGTATAACAAAAAACCCTGATCGAGTATAACAAAGTCCCATGATCGAGTATAACAATTTCCCTGACCGAGTATAACAAAGGCCCCTCAGCGAGTATAACAAAGTTCCCTTATCGAGTATAACAAAGGCCCCTGATCGAGTATAACAAATATCCCTGTTCGAGTATAACAAAGCACCCTCATCGAGTATAATAAAGGCCCCTGTTCGAGTATAACAAAGCCCCCTTATCGAGTATAACAAAGCTCCTGATCGAGTATAACAAAGTCCCCTGGGAGAGTATACCAAAGTCCCCTAATCGAGTATAACAAAGGCCCCCTCATCGAGTGTAATAAAAACCCCTGATCGAGTATAACAAAGTCCCCTGATCGATTATAACAAAGTCCCCTGATCGATTATAACAAACTCCCCTGGTCGATTATAACAAACTCCCCAGATCGATTATAGGAAACTCCCCTGATCGAGTATAACAAGTCCCGTGGTAGAGTATACCAAAGTCCCTTGATCGAGCATAACAAAGGTCCCTCATCGAGTATAACAAAGTCCCCTCATCGAGTATAACAAAGGCCCCTATTCGAGCAAAACAAAGGCTCATGGTCGAGTATAACAAAGCCCCCTCATCGAGTATAACAAAGTTCCCAGGTCGAGTATAACAAAGCCTCCTCATCGAGTATAATAAAAACCCCCTGATCGAGTATAACAAAGTCCCCTCATCGAGTATAACAAAGTCCCCGGATCGAGTATAACAAAGCCCCTCAACGAGTATAACAAAGTCCCCTGATCGAGTATATCAAAGTCCCCTGGTCGAGTTAACGAAGTCCCGTGATCGAGTAAAACAAAGTCCTCTGAACGAGTATAACAAAGTCCTCTGATCGAGTATAACAAAGTCCCCTGATTGATCATAACAAAGGCCCCTAATCGAGCATAATAAAAGCCCATGGTCGAGTATAACAAAGCCCCCTCATCGAGTATAATAAGAACCCCTGATCGAGTATAACAAAGTCCCCTCATCGAGTATAACAAAGGCCCCTGATAGAGTATAACAAAGCTCCCTGAACGAGTATAAGAAAGTCCCCTGAACGAGTATAAGAAAGTCCCTTGATCGAGCATAACAAAGGCCCTTCATCGAGTATAACAAAGGCCCCTCATCGAGTATAACAAAGGCCCCTGATCGAGTATAACAAAGTTCCCTGATCGAGTATAACAAAGTCCTCTGATCGAGTATAACATAGCACCCTCATCGAGCATAACGTAGGCCCCTCATCGAGTATAACAAAGTCCCCTGATCGAGTATAACAAAGTCCCCTGATCGAGTTAACAAAGTCCCCTGATCTAGTATAACAAAGACCCCTCATCGAGTATAACAAAAACTCCTCATCGAGTATAACAAAGTCCCCTGATCGACTATAACAAAGTCCCCTGATCGAGTATAACAAAGCCCCCTGACCGAGTAAAACAAAGTTCCCTGATCGAGTATAACAAAATCCCCTGGTCGACTATGACAAAGCCCCCTCATCCAGTATAACAAAAAACACTGATCGAGTATAACAAAGTCCTTTGATAGAGTATAACAAAGTCCCCTAATCGAGCATAACAAAGGCTCCTAATCAAGTATAACAAAGGCCCCAATCACGTATAACTAAGTCCCCTGATCGAGTATAACAAAGCCCCCTGATAGAGTATAACAAACCCCCTCATCGAGTATAACAAAGTTCCCTGATCGAGTATAACAAAGGCCCCTGATCGAGTATAACAAAGGCCCCTGATCGAGTCTAACAATGTTCCCTGATCGAGTATAACAAAGGCCCCTCATCGAGTATAACAATGTTCCCTGATCAGGTATAACACAGGCCCCTCATCGAGTATAACAAAGTTCCTTGACCGAGTATAACAAAGGCCCCTGATCGACTATAACAACGGGCCCTGATCGAGTATAACAAAGTTCCCTGATCGAGAATAACAAAGTCCTCTGATCGAGTATAACAAAGCACCCTCATCGAGCATAACGTAGGCCCCTCATCGAGTATAACAAAGCACCCTGATCGAGTATAACAAAGTCCTCTGATCGAGTATAACAAAGCACCCTCATCGAGCATAACGTAGGCCCGTCATCGAGTATAACAAAGCACCCTGATCGAGTATAACAAAGCCCCTTGATCGAGTATAACAAAGGCACCTAAACGAGTATAACAAAGCCCCCTGATCGAGTATAACAAAGTCATCTGATCGAGTATAACAAAGTCCCCTGATTGATCATAACAAAGTCCCCTGATCGAGGATAACAAAGGCCCATGGTCAAGTATAGCAAAGGCCCCTCATCGAGTATAACAAAGTCCCCTGATCGAGTATAACAAAGCCCCCTGATCGAGCATAACAAAGCCCCCTGATCGAGTATAACAAAGTCCCCTGAACGAGTATAACAAAGTCCTCTGATCGAGTATTAAAAAGTCCCCTGATTGATCATAACAAAGTCCCCTGATCGAGTATAACAATATCCCCTGGTCAAGTATAACAAAGCCCCCTCATCCAGTATAATAAAAAACCCTGATCGAGTATAAAAAAGTCCCCTGATCGAGTTAACAAAGTCCCCTGATCGAGTATAACAAAGTCCCTTGAACGAGTATAACAAACGCCCCTGATAGAGTATAACAAAGCCCCCTGATCGAGTAAAACAAAAAACCCTGATCGAGTATAACAAAGTCCCCTTATCGAGTATAACAAAGTCCTCTGATAGAGTATAACAAAAGTCCCCGAATCGAGCATAACAAAGGCCCCTAATCAAGTATAACAAAGGCCCCAATCACGTATAACAAAGTCCCCTGATCGAGTATAACAAAGCCCCCTGATAGAGTATAACAAAGGCCCTTGATCGAGTATAACAAAGTTCCCTGATCGAGTATAACAAAGGCCCCTGATCGAGTATAACAAAGCCCCCTGATCGAGTAAAACAAAGCCCCCTGATCGAGTATAACAAAGGCCCCTAATCGAGTATAACAAAGGCCCCTAATAGAGTATAACAAAAGCATCTGATCGAGTATAAGAAAGTCCCCTGATCGAGCATAAGCAAGGCCCATGGTCGAGTATAACAATGTTCCCAGACCGAGTATAACAAAGGCCCCACAGCGAGTATAACAAAGCACCCTCATCGAGTATAATAAAGGCCCCTGATCGAGTATACCAAAGTTCCCTCATCGAGCATAACAAAGTCCCCTGAACGAGTATAACAAAGTCCCCTGATCGAGCATAACAAAGGCCCCTCATCGAGTATAACAAAGATCCCTGACCGAGTATAACAAAGGCCCCTGATCGAGTATAACAATGGGCCCTGATCGAGTATAACAAAGTTCCCTGATCGAGTATAACAAAGTCCTCTGATTGAATATAACAAAGCACCCTCATCGAGCATAAAGTAGGCCCCTGATCGAGTATAGCAAAGCCCCCTGATCGAGTATAACAAAGTCCCCTGATCGAGTATAACAAAGTCCCCTCATCGAGTATAACAAAGTCCCCTGATCGAATATAACAAACGCCCCTGATAGAGCATAACAAAGCCCCCTGATCCAGTAAAACAAAGTTCCCTGGTAGAGTATAACAAAGCCCCCTCATCCAGTATAACAAAAAACCCTGATCGAATATAACAAAGTCCCCTGATCGAGTATAACAATGTTCCCTGACCGAGTATAACAAAGGCCCCTCAGCGAGTATAACAAAGTTCCCTGATCGAGTATAACAAAGTCCTCTGATTGAGTATAACAAAGCACCCTCATCGAGCATAAAGTAGGCCCCTGATCGAGTATAACAAAGCCCCCTGATCGAGTATAACAAAGGCCCCTAATCGAGTATAACAAAGGCCCCTAATCGAGTATAACAAAAGCATCTGATCGAGTATAACAAAGTCCCCTGATCGAGCATAAGCAAGGCCCATGGTCGAGCATAGCAAAGGCCCATCATCGAGTATAACAAAGTCCCCTCTTCGAGTATATCAAAGCCCCCTGATTGAGTATAACAAAGGCCCCTAATCGAGTATAATAAAGGCCCATGGTCGAGTATAACAAAGCCCCCTCATCGAGTATAATAAAAAAACCCTGATCGAGTATAACAAAGTCCCCTGATCGAGTATAACAAAGACCCCTCATCGAGTATAACAAAAACTCCTCATCGACTATAACAAAGTCCCCTGATCGACTATAACAAAGTCCCCTGATCGAGTATAACAAAGTCCCCTGATCGAGTATAACAAACTCCCTTGATAGAGCATAACAAAGCCCCCTGATCGAGTAAAACAAAGTTCCCTGGTAGAGTATAACAAAGCCCCCTCATCCAGTATAACAAAAAACCCTGATCGAATATAACAAAGTCCCCTGATCGAGTATAACAATGTTCCCTGACCGAGTATAACAAAGGCCCCTCAGCGAGTATAACAAAGTTCCCTGATCGAGTATAACAAAGGCCCCTGATCGAGTATAACAAAGTTCCCTGATCGAGTATAACAAAGCACCCTCATCGAGTATAATATAGGCCCCTCATCGAGTATAACAAAGCCCCCTCATCGAGTATAACAAAGCCCCCTCATCGAGTATAACAAAGTCCCCTGGTAGAGTATACCAAAGTCCCCTAATCGAGTATAACAAAGGCCCCCTCATCGAGTGTAATAAAAACCCCTGATCGAGTATAACAAAGTCCCCTGATCGATTATAACAAAGTCCCCTGATCGATTATAACAAACTCCCCTGATCGATTATAACAAACTCCCCTGATCGATTATAACAAACTCCCCTGGTCGATTATAACAAACTCCTCAGATCGATTATAGCAAACTCCTCTCATCGAGTATAACAAAGTCCCCTGGTAGAGTATACCAAAGTCCCTTGATCGAGCATAACAAAGGCCCCTCATCGAGTATAACAAAGTCCCCTCATTGAGTATAACAAAGGCCCCTATTCGAGCAAAACAAAGGCTCATGGTCGAGTATAACAAAGCCCCCTCATCGAATATAACAAAGTTCCCTGGTCGAGTATAACAAAGCCTCCTCATCGAGTATAATAAAAACCCCTGATCGAGTATAACAAATTCCCCTGATCAAGTATAACAAAGTCCCCTGATCGAGCATAACAAAGTCCCCTCATGTAGAATAACAAAGTCCCCTGATCGAGTATATCAGAGTCCACTGATCGAGTTAACAAAGTCCCCTCAACGAGTATAACAAAGTCCTCTGATCGAGTATAACAAAGTCCCCTGATTGATCATAACAAAGGCCCCTAATCGAGCATAATAAAAGCCCCTGGTCGAGTATAACAAAGCCCCCTCATCGAGTATAATAAAAACCCCTGATCGAGTATAACAAAGTCCCCTGATCGAGTTATCAAAGGCCCCTCATCGAGTATAACAAAGATCCCTGACCGCGTATAACAAAGGCCCCTGATCGAGTATAACAATGGGCCCTGATCGAGTATAACAAAGTTCCCTGATCGAGTATAACAAAGTCCTCTGATTGAGTATAACAAAGCACCCTCATCGAGCATAAAGTAGGCCCCTGATCGAATATAACAAAGCCCCCTGATCGAGTATAACAAAGGCCCCTAATCGAGTATAACAAAGGCCCCTAATCGAGTATAACAAAAGCATCTGATCGAGTATAACAAAGTCCCCTGATCGAGCATAAGCAAGGCCCATGGTCGAGCATAGCAAAGGCCCATCATCGAGTATAACAAAGTCCCCTCTTCGAGTATATCAAAGCCCCCTGATTGAGTATAACAAAGGCCCCTAATCGAGTATAACAAAGCCCCTCCTCGAGTATAACAAAGGCCCCTAATCGAGCATAATAAAGGCCTATGGTCGAGTATAACAAAGCCCCCTCATCGAGTAAAATAAAAAACCCTGATCGAGTATAACAAAGTCCCCTGATCGAGTATAACAAAGACCCCTCATCGAGTATAACAAAAACTCCTCATCGAGTATAACAAAGTCCCCTGATCGACTATAGCAAAGTCCCCTGATCGAGTATAACAAAGTCCCCTGATCGAGTATAACAATCGCCCCTGATAGAGCATAACAAAGCCCCCTGATCGAGTAAAACAAAGTTCCCTGGTAGAGTATAACAAAGCCCCCTCATCCATTATAACAAAAAACCCTGATCGAATATAACAAAGTCCCCTGATCGAGTATAACAATGTTCCCTGACCGAGTATAACAAAGGCCCCTCAGCGAGTATAACAAAGTTCCCTGATCGAGTATAACAAAGGCCCCTGATCGAGTATAACAAAGTTCCCTGATCGAGTATAACAAAGCACCCTCATCGAGTATAATATAGGCCCCTGATCGAGTATAACAAAGCCCCCTCATCGAGTATAACAAAGCCCCCTGATCGACTATAACAAAGTCCCCTGGTAGAGTATACCAAAGTCCCCTGATCGATTACAACAAAGGCCCCCTCATCGAGTGTAATAAAAACCCCTGATCGAGTATAACAAAGTCCCCTGATCGATTATAACAAAGTCCCCTGATCGATTATAACAAACTCCCTTGATCGATTATAACAAACTCCCCAGATCGATTATAGCAAACTCCCCTCATCGAGGATAACAAAGTCCCCTGGTAGAGTATACCAAAGTCCCTTGATCGAGCATAACAAAGGCCCCTCATCGAGTATAACAAAGTCCCCTCATCGAGTATAACAAAGGCCCCTATTCGAGCAAAACAAAGGCTCATGGTCGAGTATAACAAAGCCCCCTCATCGAATATAACAAAGTCCCCTGATCGAGTATAACAAAGCCCATCAACGAGTATAACAAAGTCCCTTGATCGAGCATAACAAAGTCCCCTCATGGAGAATAACAAAGTCCCCTGATCGAGTATATCAGAGTCCACTGATCGAGTTAACAAAGTCCCCTCAACGAGTATAACAAAGTCCTCTGATCCAGTATAATAAAAACACCTGATCGAGTATAACAAAGTCCCCTGATCGAGTTAACAAAGTCCCCTGGTCGAGTATAACAAAGTCCCCTGAACGAGTATAACAAAGTCCCTTGATCGAGCATAACAAAGGCCCTTCATCGAGTATAACAAAGGCCCCTCATCGAGTATAACAAAGGCCCTTCATCGAGTATAACAAAGCTCCCTCATCGAGTATAACAAAGTCCTCTGATCGAGTATTACAAAGCACCCTCATCGAGCATAACGTAGGCCCCTCATCGAGTATAACAAAGTCCCTGATCGAGTATAACAAAGTCCCCTGATCGAGTATAACAAAGGCCAATGATAGAGTATAACAAAGCCCCCTCATCCAGTATAACAAAAAACCCTGATCGAGTATAACAAAGTCCTCTAATACAGTATAACAAAGTCCCCTAATCGAGCATAACAAAGGCTCCTAATCAAGTATAACAAAGGCCCCAATCACGTATAACTAAGTCCCCTGATCGAGTATAACAAAGCCCCCTGATAGAGTATAACAAACCCATTCATCGAGTATAACAAAGTTCCCTCATCGAGTATAACAAAGGCACCTGATCGAGTATAACAAAGGCCCCTGATCGAGTCTAACAATGTTTCCTGATCGAGTATAACAAAGGCCCCTCATCGAGTATAACAAAGTTCCCTGATCAGGTATAACAGTGGCCCCTGATCGTGTATAACAAAGTTCCTTGACCGAGTATAACAAAGGCCCCTGATCGAATATTGCAACGGGCCCTGATCGAGTATAACAAAGTTCCCTGATCGAGAATAACAAAGTCCTCTGATCGAGTATAACAAAGCACCCTCATCGACCATAACGTAGGCCCCTCATCGAGTATAACAAAGCACCCTGATTGAGTATAACAAAGCCCCCTGATCGAGTATAACAAAGGCGCCTAAACGAGTACAACAAAGCCACCTGATCGAGTATAACAAAGGCATCTAATCGAGTATAACAAAGTCCCCTGATCGAGGATAACAAAGGCCCATGGTCAAGTATAGCAAAGGCCCCTCATCGAGTATATCAAAGTCCCCTGATCGAGTATAACAAAGCCCCCTGATTGAGCATAACAAAGCCCCCTGATCGAGTATAACAAAGTCCTCTGATCGAGTATAACAAAGTCCCCTGATTGATCATAACAAAGGCCCCTAATCGAGCATAATAAAAGCCCATGGTCGAGTATAAAAAGCCCCCTCATCGAGCATAATAAAAACCCCTGATCGAGTATAACAAAATCCCCTGATCGAGTTAACAAAGTCCCCTCATCGAGTATAACAAAGGACCCTGATAGAGTATAACAAAGCTCCCTGATCGAATAAAACAAAGTTCCCTGATCGAGTATAACAATATCCCCTGGTCAAGTATAACAAAGCCCCCTCATCCAGTATAATAAAAACCCCTGATCGAGTATAAAAAAGTCCCCTGATCGAGTTAACAAAGTCCCCTGATCGAGTATAACAAAGTCCTTTGAACGAGTATAACAAAGTCCCTTGATCGAGCATAAAAAAGGGCCTTCATCGAGTATACCAAAGGCCCCTAATCGAGTATAACAAAGGCCCCTCATCGAGTATAACAAAGTTCCTTGATCGAGCATAACAAAGTCCACTGATCGAGTATAACAAAGCACCCTCATCGAGCATAACGTAGGCCGCTCATCGAGTATAACAAAGTCCCCTGATCGAGTGTAACAAAGTCCCCTGATCGAGTTAACAAAGTCCCCTGATCGAGTATAACAAAGACCCCTCATCGAGTATAACAAAAACTCCTCATCGAGTATAACAAAGTCCCCTGATCGAGTATAACAAAGTCCCCTGATCGAGTATAACAAAGTCCCCTGATCGAGTATAACAAAGGCCAATGATCGAGTATAACAAAGGCCAATGATCGAGTATAACAAAGCCCCCTGACCGAGTAAAACAAAGTTCCCTGATCGAGTATAACAAAATCCCCTGGTCGACTATGACAAAGCCCCCTCATCCAGTATAACAAAAAACCCTGATCGAGTATAACAAATTCCTCTGATAGAGTATAACAAAGTCCCCTAAGCGAGCATAACAAAGGCTCCTAATCAAGTATAACAAAGGCCCCTAATCGAGTATAACAAACGCCCCTGATAGAGTATAACAAAGCCCCCTGATCGAGTAAAACAAAGTTCCCTGCTCGAGTTTAACAAAATCCCCTGGTAGAGTATAACAAAGCCCCCTCATCCAGTATAACAAAAAACCCTGATCGAGTATAACAAAGTCCCCTGATCGAGTATAACAAAGTCCTCTGATAGAGTATAACAAAGTCCCCTAATCGAGCATAACAAAGGCCCCTAATCAAGTATAACAAAGGCCCCAATCACGTATAACTAAGTCCCCTGATCGAGTATAACAAAGCCCCCTCAAAGAGTATAACAAAGGGCCCTGATCGAGTATAACAAAGTTCCCTGATCGAGTATAACAAAGGCCCCTGGTCGAGTATAATAAAGGCCCCTGATCGAGTATAACAATGTTCCCTGACCGAGTATACCAAAGGCCCCTCAGCGAGTATAACAAAGTTTCTTGATCGAGTATAACAAAGGCCCCTGTTCGAGTATAACAAAGGCCCCTGATCGAGTATAACAAAGTTCCGTGATCGAGTATAACAAAGTTCCGTGATCGAGTATAAAAAAGGCCCCTGATCAAGTGTAACAAAGTTCCCTAATCGAGTATAACAATGGCCCCTCATCGAGTATAATAACAGGCCACGAGTATAACAAAGTCCCCTCATCGAGTATAACAACGGCCCCTGATCGAGTATAACAAAGGCCCCTGATCGAGTATAACAAAGTCCCTCCTTGAGTATAACAAAGGCCCCTAATCGAGTATAACAAAGACCGCTGATCGAGTATAACAAAGACCGCTGATCGTGTATAACAAAGTCCCCTGATCGAGAATAACAAAGTCCCCAGATGGAGTATAATAAAGCCCCTTATCGAGTATAAAAAAGTCCCCTGATCGAGTAAAACAAATTCCACCTGATCGAGTATATCAATGTCCCTGATCGAGTATAACAAAGTCCCCTAATCGAGTATAACAAAGCCCCTCAACGAGTATAACAAAGTCCCAAGATCGAGTATAACAAAGTCCTCTGATCGAGTATAAAAAAGGCCCCTGATCAAGTGTAACAAAGTTCCCTGATCGAGTATAACAATGGCCCCTCATCGAGTATAATAACAGGCCATGATAGAGTATAACAAAGGCCCCTTATCGAGTATAACAAAGCTCCCTGATCGAGTATAACAAAGGCCCCTAATCGAGTATAACAAAGCCCCCTGATCGAGTATAACAAATGCCCCTGAACTAGTATAACAAAGTTCCCTCATCGAGTATAACAACGGCCCCTGATCGAGTATAACAAAGGCCCCTGATCGAGTATAACAAAGTCCCTCCTTGAGTATAACAAAGGCCCCTAATCGAGAATAACAAAGACCGCTGATCGAGAATAACAAAGTCCCCAGATGGAGTATAACAAAGCCCCTTATCGAGTATAAAAAAGTCCCCTGATCGAGTAAAACAAATTCCACCTGATCGAGTATATCAATGTCCCCTCATCGAGTATAACAAAGTCCCCTAATCGAGTATAACAAAGCCCCTCAACGAGTATAACAAAGTCCCAAGATCGAGTATAAGAAAGTCCTCTGATCGAGTATAAAAAAGTAACCTGATCGAGTATAACAAAGTCCCCTGATCGAGTATAAATAAGGCACCTGATCGAGTATAACAAAGTCCCCTAATCGAGCATAACAAAGGCCCCTAATCAAGTATAACAAAGGCCATTAATCACGTATAACAGGCCCTG
>NW_024728167.1:52886-97032 GCF_018991925.1 Homarus americanus
CCATAGTATATGTAAACAAACCATAGTATATGTAAACAAACCATAGTATATGTAAACAAAGCAGACGACGCACAGTACCTGCCATCTATTGAGCCGACCCATCAGTTTTAAGAGTTAATCATCACAGCGATTCGTTTAGTTTTCCTGATTTACTTAATTATATTATAAAAAAAATACTTTAATCTTACACACATTTATTTTTATATAATAATAATATAATACTTTTAACTAAACACTTAACTCTGAAAACTGTTCGTGGAAAAATATAAACGAAATACTTCCCGACAACAATAATGGTAGTTACCGTACCTTACTGGGTGGTTACCACTGATTAGTTATAGATAGATAGATAGATAGATAGATAGATAGATAATTCCAAGCGCTCTAATCTCTCAGGGTATCTGAGGTGCTGTAGTGCAGGCACCAGTTTGGTGGCCCTCCTTTGGACATTTTCAATCAACTGACAGTCCCTAGCATATCTCGGGGACCAGACGGGGTGACAGTACTCCAGATGGGGAAGCACTTCACTCTTGAAGATCGTTACGAGGGACGGACCTTCTAGATATCTGAACGACCTTCTTATAAGACCCGATAATTTATTTGTCTGATTTACCTTCTTCTCGCAATGGCCCGAGAACTTCAGCTCATTGTCAACATGCACACCCCCTTTAGGGGGTGCAATTCTGCCGTTGTTTAGGGCAAAATCATAACATCTTCTAGGGCGAAATCCTACCGAATTTTGGCGCAGAATCCTACAGTATTTTGGGCGGAATCATACCCTATTTTAGGGCGGAATCCTAGCCTATTCTTCCGGAATCTTAGCCTATTCTGGGGGGGAATTCTTGTGCAGAACCCTACCATCATCTGGGGCAGGATCCTACCGTATTCAGGAGCGAAATCCTACCGTATTCTGGGCGGAAGTCGACTGTTTTCTGGGGCAAAATTTTTCCGTCTTTGGGGCCAGAATCTTACCGTTTGCTGGTGCTGAATCCTGCTGTTTTCGGGAGCGATATCCTACCGTCTCCTTGGTCAGAATTCTAGCCTATTCTGGGGCGGAATCCTACCGTTTCCTGGGGCAGAATCCTACCGTCTTCTGGGGCAGATTCCTACCATCTTCTAGGGCGGAATCCTACCGTATTCTGGCGCACAATCCTACCGTATTCTGGGACAGAATTCTACCGTATTCAGGAGCGGAATCCTACCATATTCTGGGCGGAATTCGACCGTTTTCTGGGGCAAAATCTTACCGTCTTTGGGGACAGAATCCTACCGTTTGCTGGCGCAGAAACCTACAGTTTTCTGGAGCGATATTCTACCGTCTCCTTGGGCAAAATCCTAGCGTATTCTGGGGCGGAATCCTACCCTATTCTGGGACGGAATCCTACCTAATTCTGAGGCGGAATCCTACTGTCTTCTCGGGCGGAATTCTTCCGTGTTTGGGGACTAATTCCTACCGTCTTCTGTGGCGGAATCCTACTGTTTTCTGGAGCGAAATCCTACCATTTTAGGGGTGAAATCCTACCGTTGTTTAGAGCGAAATTATAACATCTTCTAGGGCGAAATCCTACAGTATTCAGGAACAGAATCCTACCATCTTCTGCCGCAGAATCCTACCCTATTCTGGGGCGGAATCTTACACTATTATGGGGCGGAATCATAACCCTATTCTGGGGCGCAATCTTACGCTATTCTGGGGCGGAATCCTACCCTATTCTGGGGCAGAATCTTACCATCTTCTGGGGCGGGGTCCTACCGTATTCTGGGGCAGAATCCTACCGTCTTCTTGGGCGGATTCCTTCCATCTACGAGGGCGGAATCCTACCGTATTCTGGCGCAGAATCATACTTTCTTCTGGGGCGGATTCCTACCGTGTTCTGGGGCGGATGACTACCGCATTATTCGACACAACCCTACCATCTTGTATGGCATAATCCTACTGTTTTCTGGAACTAACTATTACCGTTTTCTCTGGCGGAATCCTACTGTCTTCTTGGACTGATTCTTACCGTTTTCTCGGGCGGAATTCTACCGTCTTTGGGGACGAAATCCTACCGTCTTCTAGGCGGAATGCTAATGTCTTCTGGGGTTATATCCTACCGTTTAAGGGGGTGGAATCCTGCCGTTGTATAGGGCGAAATCATAACATCTTCTTGGGCGGGATCCTGCCGTTGTATAGGACGAAATCATAACATCTTCTAGGGCGAAATCCTACCGTATTCTGGCGCAGATCCTACCGTCTTTTAGCGCAGAATCCTACCATATTCTGGGGCGAAATCCTACCCTATTCTGGGACGGAATCCTACCTTATTGTCAGGCGGAATCCTACCGTCTCCTAGGGCAGAATCCTACCGTATTTTGGGCAGAATCCTATCCGAATGTGGGGTGGAATCGTACCTTATTCTGGGGCAGAATCCTACACTATTCGGGGGCAGAATCATACCCTATTCTGGGGCAGAACCCTGCCAACTTTTTGGCCCGGATCCTACAGTACTCTGGAACAGAATCCTACCGTCTTCTGGGGCGGATTCCTTCCATCTTCTACGTTAGGTTAGGTTAGGTTAGATTAGTTTAATGCCATTTGAAGTTAGTTTAACGCCATTTAAAGTTAGTTTAACGCCATTGAAAGATAGTTGAACGCCATTTAAAGTTAGTTGAACGCCATTTAAAGTTAGTTGAACGCCATTTGAAAATAGTTGAATGCCATTTAAAGTTAGTTGAACGCCATTTAAAGTTAGTTTAATGCCATTTGAAGAGTTTAATGCCATTTAAAGTTAGTTTAACGCCATTTAATGTGAACTGAACGACATTTAAAATTAATTAAACGCCATTTGAAGTTAGTTTAATGCCATTTGAAGTCCGTTTAATGTCATTTAAAGTTAGTTTAATGCTATTTAAAAATAGTTTAACGCCATTTAAAGTTAGTTTAATGCAATTTTAAGTTAGTTTAACGCCATATGAAGTTAGTTTAATGACATTTGAAGTTTATTTAACGCCATTTGAAGTTATTTTAATGCCATTTGAAGTTACTTTAACGCCATTTGAAGTTAGTTTAACGCCATTTAAACTTAGTTAAACGCAATTTAAAGTAAATTTAATCCCATTTGAAGCCAGTATAATTCCATTTGAAATTTTTTTAATGCCATTTGAAATTACTTTAACGCCATTTAAAGTGACTTTAACGCCATTTGAAGTTAGTTTAACGCCATTTAAAGTTAGTTTAACACCAATTAAAGTTAGTTTAATGCCACTTAAAGTTCGTTTAACGCCATTTAAAGTGATTTGAATGCTGTTTAAAGTAAGTTGAACGCCATTTAGAGTTAGGTGAACGCCATTTGAAGTTAGCTTAATGCCATTTAGAATTTGTTTAATGACATTTGAAGTTAGTTTAGCGCCATTTGAAGTTAGTTTAACGCCATTTGAAGTTAGTTTAACGCCATTTAAAACTAGGTGAACGCCATTTGAAATTAGTTTAATGCCATTTAAAGTTTGTTTAATGACATTTGAAGTTATATTAACGCTATTTGAATTAAGTTTTAATGCCATTTGAAGTTAGTTTAACGCCATTTGAAGTTAGTATAGCGCCATTTCAAAAGCATTTGATGCCATTTAATGTTACTCTCACGCCATTTAAAGTTTGTTTAACGCCATTTAAAGCTAGTTTAACGCCATTTGAAGTACGTTTAACCCCATTTAAAGTTAGTTTAACGCCATTTAAAGTTAGTTTAAACGCCATTTGAAGCATGTTTAATGCCGATTAAACTTAGTTAAACGCCATTTAAAGTTAGTTTATGGCCATTTGAAGTTAGTTTAACACCATTTAAAGTAGTTTAACGCTATTTGAAGTGACTTTAACGCCATTTGAAGTTAGTTTAACTCCATTTGAAGCACATTTAACGCCATTTAAATTTAGTTTCACGCTTTTTGAAGTTTGTCTAACGCCATTTAAAGTCAGTTTAACGCCATTTAAATTAGTTTAGCTCCATTTGAAATTAGTTTAACGCCATTTTAAGTTAGTTGAGCGCCATTTAATATTAGTTGAACGCCATTTATAGTGAGTTTATCGCCATTTGATGTTAGTCTGACGCCATTTGAAGTTAGTTTAACAACATTAAAAGTTAGTTTAAAACCATTCGATGTTAGTTTAACACCATTTAAAGAAAGTTTAGTGTCATTTGAAGTAAGTTTAACGCCATTTAAAGTTAGTTTAACACCATTTAAAGTTATTTGAATGCTGTTTAAAGTAAGTTGAACGCCATTTAGAGTTAGGTGAACGCCATTTGAAGTTAGTTTAATGCCATTTAAAGTTTGTTTAATGACATTTGAAGTTAGTTTAGCGCCATTTGAAGTTAGTTTAACGCCATTTGAAGCTAGTTTAACACCATTTAAAGTTAGGTGAATGCCATTTGAAATTAGTTTAATGCCATTTAAAGTTTGTTTAACGCCATTTGAAATTATATTAACGCTATTTGAATGAAGTTTTAACGCCATTTGAAGTGAGTTTAACGCCATTTAAAGTTAGTTTAGTGCCATTTGAAAAGCATGTGAAGCCATTTAATGTTACTTTCATGCCATTTAAAGTTTGTTTAACGCCATTTAAAGTTAGTTTAACGCCATTTGAAGCACGTTTAACGCCATTTAAAGCAAATTTAACGCCATTTAAAGTTAGTTTAATGCCATTTGAAGCACGTTTAACGTAATTTAAAGTTAAATTAACGCCATTTAGAGTTAGTTTAAACGCCGTATGAAGCATGTTTAACGCCAATTAAAGTTAGTTAAACGCCATTAAAAGTTAGTTTATGGCCATTTGAAGTTAGTTTAAAACCATTAAGATTAGTTTAACGCTATTTGAAGTGACTTTAACGCCATTTGAAGTTAGTTTAACTCCATTTGAAGCGCATTTATCGTCATTTAAATTTAGTTTCACGCTATTTAAAGTTTGTCTAAATCCATTTAAGGTTAGTTTAACTCCATTTAAAGTTAGTTTAGCTCCATTTGAAATTAGTTTAACGCCATTTTAAGTTAGTTGAGCGCCATTTACTGTTAGTTGAACGCCATTAAAATAATTTTAAAACCCTTTAAAGTATGTATAACGCCATTTATAGTTAGTTTAACTCCATTTGTTGTTAGTTTAACGCCATTTGAAGTTAGTTTAACACCATATATAATTAGCTTAACGTAATTTGTTGTTAGTTTAACGCCATTTGAAGTTAGTTTAACGCCATTTGAAGTTAGTTTAACGCCATTTAACGCGAGTTTAACGCCATTTGAAGTAAGTTTAACGCCATTTAAAGTTGGTTTAACGCCATTTAAAGTTAGTTTAAAGCCATTTGTTGTTAGTTTAACGCCATTTGAAGTTAGTTTAACGCCATTTGATGTTAGTTTAACGCCGTTTAAAATTAGTTTAACACCATTTAAAGTTAGTTTAAGGCCATTTAAAGTTATTTGAATGCTGTTAAAGTAAGTTGAACGCCATTTAGAGTTAGGTGAACGCCATTTGAAGTTAGTTTAATGCCATTTAAAGTTTTTTTAATGACATTTGAAGTTAGTTTAACGCCATATGAAGTTAGTTTAAAGCCATTTGAAACTAATTTAATTCTATTTAAAGTTTGTTCAACGCCATTTAAAGTAATATTAACGCCATTTGAATTAAGTTTTAATGCCATTTGAAGTTAGTTTAACGCCTTTTGAAGTTAGTTTATCGCCACTTGAAAAGCATTTGACGCCATTTAATGTTAATTTCACGTCATTTAAAGTTTGTTTAACGCCATTTAAAGTCAGTTAAACGCAATTTGAAGCACGTTTAACGCCATTAAAGCAAGTTTACCGCCATTTAAAGTTAGTTTATCGCCATTTGAAGCACTTTTAACGCCATTTAAAGTTAGATTAACGCCATTTAGAGTAAGTTGAATGCTATTTAAAGTTAGTTGAACGCCATTTAAGGCTAGTTTAACCCATATAAAGTTAGTTTAACGCCATATAAAGTTAGTTTAAAAGCCATTTGAAGCATGTTTAACTCAAATTTAAGTTAGTTAAACGCCATTTAAAGTTAGTTTATGGCCATTTGAAGTTATTTTAACACCATTTAAAGTAGTTTAACGCTATTTAAAGTTAGCTTCACGCTATTTAAAGTTTGTCTAACGCCATTTAAAGTTAGTTTAATGCCCTTTAATGGTAGTTAAGCGACATTTGAAATTAGTTTAACGCCATTTCAAGTTAGTTGAGCGACATTTAATGTTAGATGAATGCCATTAAAATAATTTTAAAACAATTTAAAGTATGTATAACGCCATTTATAGTTAGTTTAACGCTATTTGTTGTTAGTTTAACGCCATTTGAAGTTAGTTTAACACCATGTGAAGTTAGTTTAACAAAATTTAAATTAAGTTTAACGCCATTTGAAGTAAGTTAAACGCCATTTAAAGTTAGTTATCGCCATTTGAAGTGCGTTTAACGCCATTAAAAGCTAGTTTAAAGCAATTTAAAGTTAGTTTAACGCCATTTAAAGTTACTTTAACGCCAATTAAAGTTAGTTTAAATTGGCTTAAAGTTCGTTTAATGCCATTTAAATTTAGTTTAACGCCATTTAAAGTTATTTGAATGGTGTTTAAAGTAAGTTGAACGCTATTTAGAGTTAGGTGAACGCCATTTGAAGTTAGTTTAATGCCATTTAAAGTTTGTTTAATGACATTTGAAGATATTTTAACGCCATTTGAAGTTAGTTTATCGCCATTTGAAGTTAGTTTAACGCCATTTAAAGTTAGGTGAACGCCATTTGAAATTAGTTTAATACCATTTAAAGTTTGTTTAACGCCATTTAAAGTTATATTAACGTCATTTAAAGTTTGTTTAAACGACATTTGAAGCGTGTTTAATGCCAATTATAGTTAGTTAAAAGCTATTTAAAGTTAGTTTATGGCCATTTGAAGTTAGTTTAACACCATTTAAAGTAGTTTAATGCTATTTGATGTGACTTTAACGCCATTTGATGTTAGTTTAACTCCATTTGAAGCGCATTTAACGCCATTTAAAAGTAATTTCACGCTATTTAAAGTTTGTCTAACGCCATTTAAAGTTACAGTAGTTTAACGCCATATAAAGTTAGTTTAGCTCCATTTGAAATTAGTTTAACGCCATTTTAAGTTAGTTGAGCGCCATTTAGTGCTAGTTGAACGTTATTAAAATAATTTTAAAACCATTTAAAATATGTATAACGCCATTTATAGCATTTATATTTATAGCAGGCAGCTATCAAACAGGGAGGTACTACCGCCTGGGAAGATATTGGAAGCATAATGTGTTGTCTAGTGGTAGACCCTGCTGCTATATGGCATCACGAATATTGTGACCAAGTCCCAGGTTGCTGATCTGTCTTTCTGCCTCATTTACACACAATTGCAGGGTCTCAATTGTTTCTCTTACTATTGACAACACAACATACTATACATATAGCATTTCTCACTATTGATTATTGTTTTTTTTCTTTATTATCATTATTACAGTGTTGTTATTATTATTATTATTTTATTTTACTTTTTATTATAAATTTGATTACTATTATTATTAAATTTTCGCCTCCCAGGCCCCGATGTGGGTCAGTGACCTGTGCCCGGGTACGCTAATCCCCATAAAAAAAAAATGTTGTTAGTTTAACGCCATTTGAAGTTAGTTTAACGCCATTTATAGTTAGTTTAACGCCATTTGAAGTTAGTTTAACGCAATTTATAGTTAGTTTAACGCCATTTGAAGTTAGTTTAACGCAATTTGAAGTTAGTTTAACAACATTCGAAGTTAGTTTAACACCATTTAAAGTTATTTGAATGCTGTTTAAAGTAAGTTGAACGCCATTTAGAGTTAGGTGAACGCCATTTGAAGTTAGTTTAATGCCATTTAAAGTTTGTTTAATGACATTTGAAGTTAGTTTAACGCCATTTGAAGTTAGCTTAACGTCATTTGAAGTTAGCTTAACGCCATTTGAAGATAGTTTAACGCCATTTAAAGTTGGGTGAACGCCATTTGAAGTTATATTAACGCCATTTGAATTAAGTTTTAATGCCATTTGAAGTTAGTTTAACGCCATTTAAAGTTAGCTTCACGCTATTTAAAGTTTGTCTAACGCCATTTAAAGTTAGTTTAACGCCCTTTAAAGGTAGTTTAGCGCCATTTGAAATTAGTTTAACGTCATTTTAAGTTATTTGAACTTCATTTAACGTTAGATGAACGACATTAATATAATTTTAAAACCATTTAAAGTATGTTTAACGCCATTTATTGTTAGTTTAACGCCATTTGTTGTTAGTTTAACGCCATTTGAAGTTAGTTTAACGCCATTTGAAGATAGTTTAACGCCATTTAAAGTTAGGTGAACGACAGTTAAAATTAATTTAATGTCATTTAAAGTTTGTTTAACGCCATTTGAAGTGAGTTTAGTGCCATATGAAAATCATTTGACGCCATTTAATGTTACTTTCACGCCATTTAAAGTTTGTTTAACGCCATTTATAGTTAGTTTAAAGCCATTTGAAGCACGTTTAACGCCATTTAAAGCAAATTTACCGCCATTTAAAGTTAGTTTAACGCCATTTGAAGCACGTTTAACGCCATTTAAAGTCAGTTTAACGCCATTTAACGTTAGTTTAACGCCATTTGAAGTAAGTTTAACGCCATTTAAAGTTAGTTTAACGCCATTTAAAGTTAGTTTAACGCCATTTGTTGTTAGTTTAACGCCATTTGAAGTTAGTTTAACGCCATTTGATGTTAGTTTAACGCCGTTTAAAGTTAGTATAACACTATTTAAAATTAGTTTAACGCCATTTAAAGTTATTTGAATGCTGTTTAAAGTAAGTTGAATGCCATTTAGAGTTAGGTGAACGCCATTTGAAGTTAGTTTAATGCCATTTAAAGTTTGTTTAATGACATATGAAGTTAGATTAACGCCATTTGAAGTTCGTTTACCGCCATTTGAAGTTAGTTTAACGCCATTTAAAGTTAGGTGAACGCCATTTGAAACTAGTTTAATGCTATTTAAAGTTTGTTTAACGCCATTTGAAGTTATATTAACGCCATTTGAAGTTAGTTTAGCGCCATTTGAAAAGCATTTGACACCATTCAATGTTACTTTTATGCCATTTAAAGTTTGTTTAACGCCATCTAAAGTTAGTTTAACGCCATTTGAGGCACGTTTAACTCCATTAAAGCAATTTTTAAGCCATTTAAAGTTAATTTATCGCCATTTGAAGCACGTTTAACGCCATTTAAAGTTTGATTAACGCCATTTAGAGTTAATTGAACGCTATTTAAAGTAAGTTGAACGCCATTTAAGGTTAGTTTAACCCCATATAAAGTTATTTTAACGCCATTTAAAGTTAGTTTAAAAGCCAATGAAGCATGTTTAACCCAAATTAAAGTTAGTTAAACGACATTTAAAGTTAGTTGATGGCCATTTGAAGTTAGTTTAACACCATTGAAAGTAGCTTAACGCTATTTAAAGTCAGTTTCACGCTATTTAAAGTTGTTTAACGCCATTTAAAGTTTGTTTAACGCCCTTTAAAGGTAGTTAAGCGCCATTTGAAATTTGTTTAACGCCATTTTAAGTTAGTTGAACGCCATTTAATGTTAGATGAACTCCAGTAAAATAATTTTAAAACCATTTAAAGTATGTATAAAACCATTTATAGTTAGTTTAACGCTATTTGTTGTTAGTTTAACGCCGTGTGAACTTAGTTTAACGCCGTTTAAAGTTAGTTTAACACCATTTGAAGTTAGTTTAACAAAATTTAAAGTAAGTTTAACGCCATTTGAAGTAAGTTTAACGCCATTTAAAGTTAGTTTAACGCCATATGAAGTGCGTTTAACGCCATTAAAAGCTAGTTTAAAGTTATTTAAAGTTAGTTTAACCCCATTTGAAGTTAGTTTAACGCCTTTTAAAGTTAGCTTAACTCCATTTAAAGTTAGTTTAACGCCAATTAAAGTTAGTTTAACGACGCTTAAAGTTTGTTTAATGCCATTTAAAGTTAGCTTAACGCCTTTAATGTTATTTGAATGCTGTTTATAGTAAGTTGAACTCCATTTAGAGTTAGATGAACGCCATTTAAAGTTAGTTTAATGCCATTTAAAGCTTGTTTAATGACATTTGAACTTAGTTTAACGCCATTTAAAGTTAGGTGAACGCCAGTTGAAATTAGTTTAATGCCATTTAAAGTTTGTTTAACGCCATTTAAAGTTATATTAACAGCATTTAAAGTTTGTTTAAACGCCATTTGAAGCATGTTTAACGCCAATTAAAGTTAGATAAACGCCATTTAAAGTTAGTTTATGGCCATTTGAAGTTAGTTTAACACCATTTAAAGTAGTTTAATGCTATTTGAAGTGACTTAAGCTCCATTTGATGTTAGTTTAACTGCATTTGCAGCGCATTTAACGCCATTTAAAGTTAGTTTAGCTCCATTTGAAATTACTTTAAAGCTATTTTAAGTAAATGGAGCGCCATTTAATGTTAGTTGAACACCATTAAAATAATTTTAACACCATTTAAAGCATGTATAACGCCATTTATAGTTAGTTTAACGCCATTTGAAGTTAGTTTAACGCAATTTGAAGTTGGTTTAACAACATTCGAATTTAGATTAACACCATTTAAAGTAAGTTTAGCGCCATTTGAAGTACGTTTAACGCCAATTAAAGTTAGTTTAATGCCATTTAAAGTTATTTGAATGGTGTTTAAAGTAATTTGAACACCATTTAGAGTTAGGTGAACGCCATTTGAAGTTAGTTTAATGCCATTTAAAGTTTGTTTAATGACATTTGAAGTTAGTTTAACGCCATTTGAAGTTAGCTTAACGCCATTTGAAGTTAGCTTAACGCCATTTAAAGTTGGGTGAACGCCATTTGAAATTAGTTTAATGCCATATAAAGTTTGTTTAACGCCATTTGAAGTTATATTAACGCCATTTGAATTAAGTTTTAATGCTATTTGAAGTTAGTTTAACGCCATTTAAAGTTAGTTTCACGTTATTTAAAGTTTGTCTAATGCCATTTAAAGTTAGTATAACGCCATTTAAAGGTAGTTTAGCGCCATTTGAAATTAGTTTAATGCCATTTTAAGTTAGTTGAACGCCATTTAATGTTAGATGAACGCCATTAAAATAATTTTAAAACCATTTAAAGTATGTTTAACGCCATTTGTTGTTAGTTTAACGCCATTTGAAGTGAGTTTAACGCCATTTGAAGTCAGTGTTACGCCATTTAAGGTTAGTTTAACGCCATTTGCAGTTAGTTTAACAAAATTTAAAGTAAGTTTAACGCCATTTGAAGTAAGTTTCAAGCCATTTAAAGTTAGTTTAACGCAGTTTGAAGTGCATTTAACGCCATTAAAAGCTAGTTTAAAGCCATTTAAAGTTAGTTTAACGCCATTTGAAGCACGTTTAACACCATTTATAGTTAGTTGAAAGCCATTTAAGGTTAGTTGAACGACGTTTGAAGTTAGTTTAACGCCATTTGAAGTTAGTTTAACGCCATTTGAAAAGCATTTGACGCCATTTAATGTTGCTTTCATGCCATTTAAAGTTTGTTTAACACCATTTAAAGTTAGTTTAACGCCATTTGAAGCACGTTTAAAGCCATTTAAAGTAAGTTTAACGCCATTTAGAGTTAGTTGAACGGTATTTAAAGTTAGTTGAACGCCATTTAAAGTTAGTTTAACGCCCTCTGTAGCATGTTTAACTCCATTCAAAGTTAGATTAATGTAATTTAGAGTTTTTTGAACGCTATTTAATGTTAGTTGAACGCCATTTAAAGTTAGTTTAACCCCATTTAAATTTAGTTTAACGCCATTTAAAGTTAGTTTTACGCCCTTTGAAGTATGTTTAACGCCAATTAAAGTTAGTTTAACGCCATTTAAAGTTAGTTTATGGCAATTTGAAGTTAGTTTAACACCATTTAAGGTAGTTTAAGGCCATTTGAAGTGACTTTAACGCCATTTGAAGTTAGTTTAACGCCATTTGATGCGCATTTAACGCCATTTAAAGTTAGTTTAATTCCATTTGAAGTTAGTTTCACGCTATTTGAAGTGACTTTAACGCCATTTGAAGTTAGTTTAACGTCATTTGAAGTTAGTTTAACGCCATTTAAAGTTAGGTGAACGCCATTTGAAACTAGTTTAATGCTACTTAAAGTTTGTTTAACACCATTTGAAGTTATGTTAACGCCATTTGAATTAAGTTTTAATGCCATTTGAAGTTAAATTAACGCCATTTGAAGTTAGTTTAGCGCCATTTGAAAGCATTTGACGCCATTTAATGTTACTTTCACGCCATTTAAAGTTTGTTTAACGCCATTTAAAGTTAGTTTAACGCCATTTGAAGCATGTTTAACGCCATTAAAGCAAGTTTACCGCCATTTAAAGTTAGTTTATCGCCATTTGAAGCACGTTTAACGCCATTTAAAGTTAGATTAACGCCATTTAGAGTTAGTTGAACGCTATTTAAAGTTAGTTGAACGCCATATAAGGTTAGTTTAACCCCATATAAAGTTTGTTTAACGCCATTTAAAGTTAGTTTAAAAGCCATTTGAAGCATGTTTAACACCATTTAAAGTAGTTTAACGCCATTTGAATGACTTTAACGCCATTTGAAGTTAGTTTAACGCCATTAGAAGCGCATTTGACGCCATTCAAAGTTAGTTTCGCGCTATTTAAAGTTAGTTTAACGCCATTTAAAGTTAGTTTAGCTCCATTTGAAATTAGTTGAAAGCCATATTAAGTTAGTTGAACGCCATTTAATTTTAGTTGAACGCCATTAAGATAATTTTAAAACCATTTAAAGTATGTATAACGACATTTATAGTTAGTTTAACGCCATTTGTTGTTACTTTAACGCCATTTATAGTTAGTTTAACACCATTTGTTGTTAGTTCAACGCTATTTGAAGTTAGTTTAACGCCATTACCGTTATTTTAACTCCATTTGAAGTTAGTTTAACACCATTTATAATTTGTTTAACGCCACTTAATGTTAGTTTAACGCCATTTGAAGTTAGTTTAACGCCATTTGAAGTTAGTTTAACGCCATTTGAAGTTAGTTTAACGCCATTTGAAGTTAGTTTAACGCCATTTGTTGTTAGTTTAACGCCAATGAAGTTAGTTTAACGGCATTTGAAGTTAGTTTGACGCCATTTAACGTTAGTTTAACGCCATTTGAAGTTAGTTTAACGCCATTTGTTGCTAGTTTAACACCATTTAAAGTAAGTTTAACGCCATTTGAAGTAAGTTTAACGCCATTTAAAGTTAGTTTAACGTCATTTGAAGTGCGTTTAACGCCATAAAAAGTAAGTTTAATGCCATTTAAAGTTAGTTTAATGCTATTTAATGTTAGTTTAATGCTCTTGCAGTTTGTTTAACGCCATTTAAATTAGTGTAACGCCATTTGAAGCACATTTAACGCCATTTAAAGTTAGTTGAACGCCATTTAAGGTTAGTTGAACGACGTTCGAAGTTTGTTTAACGCAATTTAAAGTTAAATAAACGCCATTTAAAGTTAGTTGAACGGCATTTATAGTCAGTTTAACGTCATTTATAGTTCGTTTAACATCATTTAAAGTTAGTTTAACATCATTTAAAGTTAGTTTAACATATTTAAAGTAAGTTTAACATCATTTAAAGTTATTTTAACGCCATTTAACTTAGTTTAGCGTCATTTAAAGTAAGTTTAATTACATTTAAAGTTAGTTTAACATCATTTAAAGTATGTTTAACGCCATTTAATTTAGTTTAACACCATTTAAGTTAGATTAGCGTAATTTAAAGATAGTTTAGAGCCATTTAATGTTAGTTGAACGCCATTTAAATCTACTTGAACGCCATTTACAGTTAGTTGAGCGCCATTTAAAGTTAGTGTAACGCCATTTAAAGTTATTTGAATGCCATGTGATGTTAGTTTAACGTCATTTAAAAGTAGTTTAACGCCATTTACAGTTTGTTTAATGCCATCTAAAGTTAGTTTAACGCCTTTTGAAGTGCGTTTAACTCTATTTAAAGTTAGTTGAACGCCATTTAAAGTTAGTTGAATGCCATTTAAAGTTAGTTGAATGCCATTTGAAGTTAGTTGAATGCCATTTGAAGTAGTTGAACGCCATTTGAAGTGCGTTTAACGCCATTCAAAGTTAATTTAACGCCATTTAAAGTTTGTTGGATGCAGTTTAAATTTAGTTGAAAGCCATTTAAAGTTAGTTGAACTCCATTTCAAGACAGTTTAACGCCATTTGAAGTAAGTTTAACGCCATATAAAGTTAGTTTAACGCCATTTAAAGTAAGTTTAATGTCATTTAATGTTTGTTTAACGCCACTTAAAGCTCGTTTAACGCCATATGAAGCGCGTTTAACGCCATTTAAAGTTAGTTTAACGTCATTTAAAGCTATTTATAGATAGTTTAACGCCATTTAAAGTTAGTTTAACGCCATTTAAAGTTAGTTTAAAGCCATTTGAAGTTTATTTAACGCCATTTGAAGTTATTATAATGCCATATGAAGTTACGTTAACGCCATTTGAAGTTAGTTTAACGCCATTTAAACTTAGTTAAAGGCAATTTAAAGTTAGTTTAACCCCATTTGAGCTAGTTTACTCCCATTTGAAATTATTTTAATGCCATTTGAAATTAATTTAACGTCATTTGAAGTGTTCTTAACGCAATTTGAACATAGTTTTACGCCATTTAAAGTTAGTTGAACGCCATACGAAGCACGTTTAACGCCATCTAAATCATGTTAAAAGCCATTTAAAGTTAGTTTAACGCCATTTGAAAAGCATTTGACGCAATTTAACGTAAGTTTCACGCCATTTAAAGTTTGTTTAACGCCATTAAAGTTAGTTTAACGCCATTTGAAGCACGTTTAACGCCATTTAAAGCAAGTTTAGTGCCATTTAAAGTTAGTTTAACGCCATTTGACGCACGTTTAACGCCATTTGAAGTTAGATTAACGCCATTTAGAGTTAAATTAACGCCGTTTAAAGTTAGTCTAATGTCATTTAAAGTTCGTTTACTATCATTTAAAAGTTAGCAGTGCATTTTAGTTCACTCTGTTTTTTTCATGAAAAACGATTTTTTTTGCTCAAAAAAGTGTATTTTAGTTCACTGACGTCTTTTCACGGAAAACGCTTGTTCTCTACTCAAAACGCTTGTTTTCTGCTAAAACGCTGTATATAGTTAGTTTTTCTTCTTGCACTGGAAACACTTAGTTTTTACTCGAACACGGAATTCGTTAGTTTTACATCTTCTTACGGAATACTCTTGTTTTCTGCACAAAGCAGTGCATTTTAGTTCATTATATTTTTTTCACGGGAAACGCTTATTTTCTGCTCAAACACACTGCTTTTAGTTAGTTATACTTCTTGTACTGGAAACACTCAGTTTTTACTAAAAAAAACAGTAAGGTTTACTACTGTCACGGCAAACGAATTTTTTCTCCTAAAAATGCTGTTTTTAGTTAGTTTTACTTCTTCTCGTGAAAACACTCAATTTTGCATAAAAACAGTGGAATTCGTTAGTTATACTTCTATTCACAAAAAACGCTTGTTTTCTGCTCAAACACACTGCTTTTAGTTATCTTTACTTCTCTTACTGGACATATCAGTTTATGATCAAAAACCGTGTATTTTAGTAAGTTTTACTTCTCCTACGAAAAACGCTTTTCTTCTCCTAAAAATGCTGTTTTTAGTTACTTTACTTCTTGTAGTAAAAACACTCAATTTTGAATGAAAACAGCGGAATTCGTTAGTAACAAAGGCCCCTAAAAGAGTATAACAAAGCCCCCTGATCAAGTGTAACAAAGTCCCCGGGTCGAGTATAACAAAGCCCCTGATGGAGTATATCAAAGTTCCCTCATCGAAGATAACAAAGTCCCCTGATCGAGTATAACAAAGTACCCTGATTGAGTATAACAAAGACCCCTGATCGAGTATAACGGAGTCCCCTGATCGAGTATAACAGAGTCCCCTGATCGAGTATAACAAAGTCACCTGATCGAGTATAAGAAAGCCCCCTGGTCGAGTATAACAAAGTCCCCTGGTCGAGTATAACAAAGTCCTTTGGTCGAGCATAACAAAATCCCCTGGCCGAGTATAACAAGGTCCCTGTTCGAGTATAACAAAGTCCCCTCATCGAGTATAACAAATTCCCTGATCGAGTATAACAAAGGCCCCCGATCGAGTATAACAAAGCACCCTCAACGAGCATAACAAAGGCCCCTTCATCGAGTATAACAAAGCCCCTTCATCGAATATAACAAAGTTCCCTCATCGAGTATAACAAATGCCCATGGTCGAGTATAACAAAGTCCCCTGAAAATGTATAACAAAGTCCACTGATCGAGCATAACAAAGTCACCTGATCGACCATAACAAAGGCCCCTAATCCAGTATAACAAAGGCCCCTGATCGAGTATAACAAAGGCCCCTGATCGAGTATAACAAATTCCCCTGATCGAGTACAACAAAGTCCCCTGATGGAGTACAACAAAGTCCCCTGATCGAGTACAACAAAATCCCCTGATCGAGTACAACAAAGCCCCCTGATCGAGTATAACAAAACCCCCTCATCGAGTATAACAAAGCCCCCTAATCGAGTATAACAAAACCCCCTGAACGAGTACAACAAAGTCCCCTATTCGAGTATAACAAAGTCCCCTGGTAGAGTATACCAAAGTCCCCTCATCGAGTATAACATAGTCCCCTGATCGAGTATAAAAAAGTCCCTCATTGAGTATAACAAAGGCCCCTGATCGAGTATAACAAAGTCCCTCATTGAGTATAACAAAGGCCCCTGATTGAGTATAACAAAGTCACCAAGGTCGAGTATAACAAAGCCCCCTGACGAGTATAACAAAAAACCATGATCGAGAATAACAAAGTCCCCTGATCGAGTATAACAAAACCCCCTCATCGAGTATAACAAAGCCCCTTGATCGAGTATAACAAAGTCCCCTGGCCGAGTATACCAAAATCCCATGATCGAGTATACCAAAGTCCCCTGATCGAGTATAACAAAGTCCCCTGAACGAGGACAACAAAGTCCCCTAATCGAGAATAACAAAGTCCCCTGATCGAGTATAACAGACTCCCATCATCGAGTATAACAAAGTCCCCTGATCGAGTATAACAAAGTACCCTGATTGAGTATAACAAAGACCCCTGATCGAGTATAACGGAGTCCCCTGATCGAGTATAACAGAGTCCCCTGATCGAGTATAACAAAGTCACCTGATCGAGTATAAGAAAGCCCCCTGGTCGAGTATAACAAAGTCCCCTGGTCGAGTATAACAAAGTCCTTTGGTCGAGCATAACAAAATCCCCTGGCCGAGTATAACAAGGTCCCTGTTCGAGTATATCAAAGTCCCCTCATCGAGTATAACAAAGTCCCTGATCGAGTATAACAAAGGCCCCCGATCGAGTATAACAAAGCACCCTCAACGAGCATAACAAAGGCCCCTTCATCGAGTATAACAAAGCCCCTTCATCGAATATAACAAAGTTCCCTCATCGAGTATAACAAATGCCCATGGTCGAGTATAACAAAGTCCCCTGAAAATGTATAACAAAGTCCACTGATCGAGCATAACAAAGTCACCTGATCGACCATAACAAAGGCCCCTAATCCAGTATAACAAAGGCCCCTGATCGAGTATAACAAAGGCCCCTGATCGAGTATAACAAATTCCCCTGATCGAGTACAACAAAGTCCCCTGATGGAGTACAACAAAGTCCCCTGATCGAGTACAACAAAATCCCCTGATCGAGTACAACAAAGCCCCCTGATCGAGTATAACAAAACCCCCTCATCGAGTATAACAAAGCCCCCTGATCGAGTATAACAAAACCCCCTGAACGAGTACAACAAAGTCCCCTATTCGAGTATAACAAAGTCCCCTGGTAGAGTATACCAAAGTCCCCTCATCGAGTATAACATAGTCCCCTGATCGAGTATAAAAAAGTCCCTCATTGAGTATAACAAAGGCCCCTGATCGAGTATAACAAAGTCCCTCATTGAGTATAACAAAGGCCCCTGATTGAGTATAACAAAGTCACCAAGGTCGAGTATAACAAAGCCCCCTGACGAGTATAACAAAAAACCCTGATCGAGAATAACAAAGTCCCCTGATCGAGTATAACAAAACCCCCTCATCGAGTATAACAAAGCCCCTTGATCGAGTATAACAAAGTCCCCTGGCCGAGTATACCAAAATCCCATGATCGAGTATACCAAAGTCCCCTGATCGAGTATAACAAAGTCCCCTGAACGAGGACAACAAAGTCCCCTAATCGAGAATAACAAAGTCCCCTGATCGAGTATAACAGACTCCCATCATCGAGTATAACAAAGTCCCCTGGTAGAGTATACCAAAGTCCCCTGATCGAGTATAACATAGTCCCCTGATCGAGTTTAACAAAGTCCCTCATCGAGTATAACAAAGGCCCCTCATCGATTATAACAAAGTCCCCTGATCGAGCATAACAAAGTCACCGGATCGAGCATAACAAAGGCCCTTGATGGAGTATATCAAAGTTCCCTCATCGAGGATAACAAAGTCCCCTGATCGAGTATAACAAAGTACCCTGATTGAGTATAACAAAGACCCCTGATCGAGTATAACAAAGGCCCCTGATCGAGTATAACAGAGTCCCCTGATCGAGTATAACAAAGTACCCTGATTGAGTATAACAAAGACCCCTCATCGAGTATAACAAAGGCCCCTAATCGAGTATAACAAAACCCCCTCATCGAGTATAACAAAGCCCCCTGATCGAGTATAACAAAGTCCCTAGGTCGAGTATAACAAAGTCCTTTGGTCGAGCATAACAAAGTCCCCTGGTCGAGTATAACAAGGACCCCTGTTCGAGTATAACAAAGTCCCCTGATCGAGTATAACAAAGTCCCTGATCGAGTATAACAAAGGCCCCCGATCGAGTATAACAAAGCACCCTCACCGAGCATAACAAACGCCCCTTCAGCGAGTATAACAAAGCCCCTTCATCGAGTATAACAAAGTTCCCTCATCGAGTATAACAAATGCCCATGGTCGAGTACAACAAAGTCCCCTGAAAGAGTATAACAAAGTCCACTGATCGAGCATAACAAAGTCACCTGATCGAGCATAACAAAGGCCCTTGATGGAGTATATCAAAGTTCCCTGATCGAGGATAACAAAGTCCCGTGATCGAGTATAACAAAGACCCCTGGTCGAGCATAACAAAGGCCCCTAATCGAGTATAACAAAGGCCCCTGATCGAGTATAACAAAGTCCCCTGATCGAGAATAACAAAGTCCCCTGATCGAGTATAACAGACTCCCATCATCGAGTATAACAAAGTCCCCTGGTAGAGTATACCAAAGTCCCCTGATCGAGTACAACAAAGTCCCCTGATGGAGTACAACAAAGTCCCCTGATCGAGTACAACAAAGTCCTCTGATCGAGTACAAAAAAGCCCCCTGATCGAGTATAACAAAACCCCCTCATCGAGTATAACAAAGCCCCCTGATCGAGTATAACAAAGTCCCCTGAACGAGTACAACAAAGTCCCCTATTCGAGTATAACAAAGTCCCCTGGTAGAGTATACAAAAGTCCCCTCATCGAGTATAACATAGTCCCCTGATCGAGTATAACAAAGTCACTCATTGAGTATAACAAAGGCCCCTGATCGAGTATAACAAAGTCACCCAGATCGAGTATAACAAAGTCACCCAGGTCGAGTATAACAAAGCCCCCTGACGAGTATAACAAAAAACCCTGATCGAGTATAACAAAGTCCCATAACGAGTATAACAAAAACACTGATCGAGTATAACAAAGTCCCCTGATCGAGCATAAGAAAGGCCCATGGTCGAGTATAACAAAGTCCCCCGATCGAATATAACAAAGTCCCCTGATAGAGTATAACAAAGACCCCTGATAGAGGATAACAAAGTCCCCTGATCGAGCATGACAAGGGCCCATGGTCGTGTATAACAAAGCCCCCTGATCGAGAACAACAAAGTCCCCTGAACGAGTATAACAAAGTCCCCTAATCGAACATAACAAAGTCACCTGATCGAGCAAAACAAAGGCCCCTGATGGAGTATATCAAAGTTCCCTGATCGAGTATAACAAAGTCCCCTGATCGAGTATAACAAAGTCCCCTGATCGAGTATAACATAGTCCCCTGATCGAGTATAACAAAGTCCCTCATTGAGTATAACAAAGGACCAGATCGAGTATAACAAAGACCCCCATTGAGTATAACAAAGGCCCCTGATCGAGTATAACAAAGTCACCCAGGTCGAGTATAACAAAGCCCCCTGACGAGTATAACAAAAAACCCTGATCGAGTATAAGAAAGTCCCCTGATCGAGTATAACAAAGTCCCCTGATCGAGTATAACAAAAACCCCTGATTGAGTATAACAAAGTCCTCTGATCGAGTATGACAAATTCCCCTAATCGAGTATAACAAAGTCCCCTGAACGAGTATAACAATGTCCCCTGATCGAGCATAACAAAGTCACCTGATCGAGCATAACAAAGGCCCTTGATGGAGTATATCAAAGTTCTCTCATCGAGGATAACAAAGTCCCCTGATCGAGTATAACAAAGTACCCTGATTGAGTATATCAAATGCCCCTGATCAAGTATAACAGAGTCCCCTGATCAAGTATAAGAAAGTCCCCTGATCGAGTATAAGAAAGCCCCCTGGTCGAGTAAAACAAAGTCCCCTGTTCGAGTATAACAAAGTCCTTTGGTCGAGCATAACAAAGTCCTCTGGTCGAGTATAACAAGGTCCCCTGTTCGAGTATAACAAAGTCCCCTGATCGAGTATAACAAAGTCCCTGATCGAGTATAACAAAGGCCCCCGATCGAGTATAACAAAGCACCCTCAACAGGCATAACAAAGACCCCTCATCGAGTATAACAAAGCCCCTTCATCGAGTATAACAAAGTTCCCTCATCGAGTATAACAAATGCCCATGGTCGAGTATAACAAAGCCCCCTGATCGAGTACAACAAAGTCCTCTGAACGAGTATAACAAAGTCCCCTGATCGAGCATAACAAAGTCCCCTGATCGAGCATTGCAAAGGCCCCTGATTGAGTATATCAAAGTTCCCTGATCGAGCATTACAAAGGCCCCTGATGGAGTATATCAAAGTCCCCTGAACGTGTATAACAAAGTCCCCTGAAAGAGTATAACAAAGACTCCTGATAGAGTATAACAAAGTCCCTGATCGAGCAAAACAAAGGCCCATGGTCGAGTATAACAAAGCCCCCTGATCGAGTACAACAAAGTCCTCTGAAAGAGTATAACAAAGTCCCCTGATCGAGCATAACAAAGTCACCTCATCGAGCATAACAAGGCCCTTGATGGAGTATATCAAAGTTCCCTGATCGAGGATAACAAAGTCCCGTGATCGACTTAACAAAGTACCCTAATTCAGTATAACAAAGACCCCTGATCGAGTATAACAAAGACCCCTGATCGAGTATAACAAAGACCCCTGGTCGAGTAAAACAAAGGCCCCTAATCGAGTATAACAAAGGCTCCTGATCGAGTATAACAAAGGCCCCTGATCGAGTATAACAAATTCCCCTGATCGAGTACAACAAAGTCCCCTGATCGAGTAAAACAAAGCCCCCTGATCGAGTATAACAAAACCCACTCATCGAGTATAACAAAGCCCCCTGATCGAGTATAAAAAAGTTCCCTGAATGAGTACAACAAAGTCCCCTGAACGAGTACAACAAAGTCCCCTATTCGAGTATAACAAAGCCCCCTGATCGAGTATAACAAACTCCCCTCATCGAGTATAACAAAGTCCCCTGGTAGAGTATACCAAATACCCCTGATCGAGTATAACATAATCCCCTGATCGAGTATAACAAAATCCCCCATTGAGTATAACAAAGGCCCCTGATCGAGTATAATAAAGTCACCCAGGTCGAGTATAACAAAGTCACCCAGGTCGAGTATAACAAAGCCCTCTAACGAGTAAAATAAAAAACCCTGATCGAGTATAACAAAGTCCCCTGATCGAGTATAACAAAGTGCCCTGATCGAGTATAACAAAGTCCCCTGAACGAGTTAACAAAGTACCCTAATTCAGTATAACAAAGACCCCTGATCGAGTATAACAAAGACCCCTGATCGAGTATAACAAAGACCCCTGATCGAGTATAACAAAGACCCCTGGTCGAGTATAAGAAAGGTCCCTGTTCGAGTATAACAAAGGCCCCACATCGAGTATAACAAAGGCCCCTAATCGAGAACAACAAAGCCCCCTAATCGAGTATAACAAAACCCCCTCATCGAGTATAACAATGCCCCCTTTTCGAGTATAACAAAGGCCCATGGTCGAGTATAACAAAGTCCCTTGATCGAGTATACCAACGGCCCCTGATCGAGTATAACAAAGGCCCCTCATCGAGTTTAACAAAGGCCCCTGTTCGAGTATAACAAAGTCCCCTGAATGAGTACAACAAAGTCCCCTGAACGAGTACAACAAAGTCCCCTATTCGAGTATAACAAAGCCCCCTGATCGAGTATAACAAAGACCCCTGGTAGAGTATACCAAATACCCCTGATCGAGTATAACATAGTCCCCTGATCGAGTATAACAAAATCCCCCATTGAGTATAACAAAGGCCCCTGATCGAGTATAACAAAGTCACCCAGGTCGAGTATAACAAAGTCACCCAGGTCGAGTATAACAAAGCCCTCTAACGAGTATAATAAAAAACCCTGATCGAGTATAACAAAGTCCCCTGATCGAGTATAACAAAGTGCCCTGATCGAGTATAACAAAGCCCCTGAACGAGTTAACAAATTCTAATTCAGTATAACAAAGACCCCTGATCGAGTATAACAAAGACCCCTGATCGAGTATAACAAAGACCCCTGGTCGAGTATAAGAAAGGTCCTGTTCGAGTATAACAAAGGCCCCACATCGAGTATAACAAAGGCCCCTAATCGAGAACAACAAAGCCCCCTAATCGAGTATAACAAAACCCCCTCATCGAGTATAACAATGCCCCCTGGTCGAGTATAACAAAGGCCCATGGTCGAGTATAACAAAGTCCCTTGATCGAGTATACCAACGGCCCCTGATCGAGTATAACAAAGGCCCCTCATCGAGTTTAACAAAGGCTCCTGATCGAGTATAACAAAGTCCCCTGATCGAGTACAACAAAGTCCCCTGATCGAGTACAACAAAGCCCCTGATCGAGTATAACAAAACCCCCTCATCGAGTGTAACAAAGCCCCCTCATCGAGTATAACAAAGTCTCCTGGTCGAGTATACCAAAGTCCCATGATCGAGTATACCAAAGTCCCCTGAACGAGGACAACAAAGTCCCCTGATCGAGTATAACAAAGTCCCCTGAACGAGGACAACAAAGTCCCCTAATCGAGAATAACAAAGTCCCCTGATCGAGTATAGAACTAACTAAAAGCAGTGTTTTCGAGCATAAATCAAGCGTTTTTCGTGAAAAACATAGAATGAACTAAAATGTACTGCTTTGTGCAGAAAACAAGCGTATTACGTGAAAAGAAGTAAAACTAACGATTTCCACTGTTTTATTCAAAATTTTGTGCTTTTACTACAAGATGTAAAACTAGCTATAAACAGCATTTTTAGGAGAAAAAAAAGCATTTTCCGTGAGAGAAGTAAAGCTAAGTAAAAACTGAGTGTTTCCTGTGCAAGAAGTAAAACTAACTATAAATAGCGTTTTAGCAGAAAACAAGTGTTTCCGTGATAAAAGTAAAACTTACTAAAATACACTGTTTTTCAGCAGGAACTCATGTTTCCAGTAAAAGAAGTAAAACTAACTAAAAGCAATGTGTTTGAGCAGAAAACAAGCGTTTTTCGTGAAAAACATTAAATGAACTAAAATGCACTGGTTTAAAGCAGAAAACAGGCGTATTCCGTGAAAAGAAGTAAAACTAACGAATTCCTCTGTTTTCATTCAAAATTGAGTGTTTTTACTACAAGAAGTAAAACTAACTAAAAACAGCATTAGTAGCAAAAAAAAAAGCGTTTTCCGTGACAGAAGTAAAATTTACTAAAATTCACTGATTGTGAGTAAAAACTGAGTGTTTCCAGTTGAAGAAGTAAAACTAATTACAAATAGCGTTTTAGCAGAAAACAAGCGTTTCCGTGATAAAAGTAAAACTTACTGAAATAAACTGTTTTTCAGCAGGAACTCATGTTTCCAGTAAAAGAAGTAGAACTAACTAAAAGCTGTGTGTTTGAGCAGAAAACAAGCTTTTTTCGTGAAAAACATAGAATGAACTAAAATTTACTGCTTTATTCAAAAAACAAGCGTATTCCGTGAAAAGAAGTAAAACTAACGATTTCCACTGCTTTATTCAAAATTTAGTGCTTTCACTACAAGATGTAAAACTAGCTAAAACAGCATTTTTAGGAGAAAAAAAAGCATTTTCCGTGAGAGAAGTAAAACTTACTAAATTAAAATACACTGTTTTTATTAAAAACTGAATGTTTCCAGAGCAAGAAGTAAAACTAACTATAAATAGCGTTTTAGCAGAAAACAAGCATTTCCGTGATAAAAGTAAAACTTACTAAGATACACTGTTTTTGAGCAGGAACTCATGTTTCTAGTAAAAGAAGTAGAACTAACTAAAAGCAGTGTGTTTGAGCAGAAAACAAGCGTTTTCCGTGAAAAGACATCAGTGAACTAAAATACACTTTTCTTAGCAGAAAACAAGCGTTTTTCGTGACAAAATAAAATGAACTAAAATGCACTGCTTTGTGCAGAAAACAGGCGTATTCCGTGAAAAGAAGTAAAACGAACGAATTCCAATGTTTACATTCAAAATTGAGTGTTTTCCGTGAGAAAAGTAAAACTAACTATAAACAGCATTTTTAGTAGAAGAAAAGAGTTTTCCGTGACAGAAGTAAAACTTACTAAAATACTTTGTTTTGAGTAAAAAATGAGTGTTTCCATTGCAAGAAGTAAAACTAACTATAAATAGTGTTTTAGCAGAAAACAAGCATTTTGTAATAAAAGTAAAACTTCCTAAAATACACTGTTTTTGAGCAGGAAGAAACGTTTATAGTAAAAGAAGTAGAACTAACTAAGAGATGTGTGTTTGAGCAGAAAACAAGTATGACAGAAGTAAAACTAACTTAAAACAGCATTTTTAGGAGAAAAAGGGCGTTTCCCATGACAGAAGTAAAACTTACTAAAATACAGAAAACAAGTTTTTGATAAAAGTAAAACTTACTGTTTCTAGTAAAAGAAGTAGAACTAACTAAAAGCAGTGTGTTTGAGCAGAAAACAAGCGTTTTCCGTGAAAAGACATCAGTGAACTAAAATACACTTTTCTTAGCAGAAAACAAGCGTTTTTCGTGACAAAATAAAATGAACTAAAATGCACTGCTTTGTGCAGAAAACAGGCGTATTCCGTGAAAAGAAGTAAAACGAACGAATTCCAATGTTTACATTCAAAATTGAGTGTTTTCCGTGAGAAAAGTAAAACTAACTATAAACAGCATTTTTAGTAGAAGAAAAGAGTTTTCCGTGACAGAAGTAAAACTTACTAAAATACTTTGTTTTGAGTAAAAAATGAGTGTTTCCATTGCAAGAAGTAAAACTAACTATAAATAGTGTTTTAGCAGAAAACAAGCATTTTGTAATAAAAGTAAAACTTCCTAAAATACACTGTTTTTGAGCAGGAAGAAACGTTTATAGTAAAAGAAGTAGAACTAACTAAAAGATGTGTGTTTGAGCAGAAAACAAGTATGACAGAAGTAAAACTAACTTAAAACAGCATTTTTAGGAGAAAAAGGCCCATGATAGAAGTAAAACTAACTATAAATAGCGTTTTAGCAGAAAACAAGCGTTTCCGTGATAAAAGTAAAACTTACTAAGATACACTGTTTTTGAGCAGGAACTCATGTTTCTAGTAAAAGAAGTAGAACTAACTAAAAGCAGTGTGTTTGAGCAGAAAATAAGCGTGACAGAAGTAAAACTAACTAAAAACAGCATTTTTAGGAGAAAAAGGGCGCTTCCCATGACAGAAGTAAAACTTACTAAAATACATTGTTTTATACTAAAAAATGAGTGTTTCCAGTGCAAGAAGTAAAACTAACTGTAAAAAGCTTTTAGCAGAAAACAAGCGTTTCCATGATAAAACTAAAACTTACTAAAATACACTCTTTTTGAGGAGGAACTTGTAGGTTATGTATCTTTGCTACTGTGCCAAGTAGCATCCTTGTAATTAAGCTACTGTGCCGAGTAGCATCTATGTATATAATTACGTGGCATCACTGCACGTGTTATGTGGCAACATTGCCCCAGGGCTGCCATATGGCAAGGCAGTCTCAGTCTGACTTCGTGGGCCGTGCATGGCACACGCTAGTCACTACTTGTATTTCTCCCATCCTTTAATAAACGGACTTCAGTGTTACCCGGTGTTTCCCTACCCATCACTGCCTTCTTCAGGGAACACTTGGAACCTTCATGGCGCAGTGAGTAGGATCTGTGGACTTACAAGTGTGTGTGAACAATGGACAGTTAGCCGGCGATGTGAGCGTCGACTCTTAGTGTTGTGTTGTGTTGTGTTTCGCTGCGACGTGCAGTATTGCTCCGTCACAGTGCGTTTTAGTGACGGTGGCAGTGTTAGTGTCCGTGTATCACTAATATTGTGTTGTCAATAGTAAGAGACACAATTGAGATCCTGCAATTGTGTGTAAATGAGGCAGAAAGACAGATCAGCAACCTGGGACTTGGTCACAATATTCGTGATGCCATATAGCAGCAGGGTCTACCACTAGACAACACATTATGCTTCCAATATCTTCCCAGGCGGTAGTACCTCCCTGTTTGATAGCTGCCTGCTATAAATATAAATGCTATAAATGGCGTTATACATATTTTAAATGGTTTTAAAATTATTTTAATAACGTTCGACTAGCACTAAATGGCGCTCAACTAACTTAAAATGGCGTTAAACTAATTTCAAATGGAGCTAAACTAACTTTATATGGCGTTAAACTAACTTTAAATGGCGTTAGACAAACTTTAAATAGCGTGAAATTACCTTTAAATGGCGTTAAATGCGCTTCAAATGGAGTTAAACTAACATCAAATGGCGTTAAAGTCACGTCAAATAGCATTAAACTACTTTAAATGGTGTTAAACTAACTTCAAATGGCCATAAACTAGCTTTAAATAGCGTTTAACTAACTATAATTGGCATTAAACACGCTTCAAATGTCGTTTAAACAAACTTTAAATGCCGTTAACATAACTTTAAATGGCGTTAAACAAACTTTAAATGGTATTAAACTAATTTCAAATGGCGTTCACCTAACTTTAAATGGCGTTAAACTAACTTCAAATGGCGATAAACTAACTTCAAATGGCGTTAAAATAACTTCAAATGTCATTAAACAAACTTTAAATGGCATTAAACTAACTTCAAATGGAGTTCACCTAACTCTAAATAGCGTTCAACTTACTCTAAACAGCATTCAAATAACTTTAAATGGCGTTAAAGTAACTTTAAATGGCATTAAACGAACTTTAAGCCAATTTAAACTAACTCTAATTGGCGTTAAACTAACTTTAAATGGCGTTAAACTAACTTTAAATGGCTTTAAACTCGCTTTTAATGGCGTTAAACGCACTTCAAATGGCGATAACTAACTTTAAATGGCGTTAAACTTACTTCAAATGGCGTTAAACTTAATTTAAATTGTGTTAAACTAACTTCACATGGTGTTAAACTAACTTCAAATGGCGTTAAACTAACAACAAATAGCGTTAAACTAACTATAAATGGCGTTATACATACTTTAAATTGTTTTAAAATTATTTTAATGGCATTCATCTAACATTAAATGTCGCTCAACTAACTTGAAATGGCGTTAAACTAATTTCAAATGTCGCTTAACTTCCTTTAAAGGGCGTTAAACTAACTTTAAATGGCGTTAGACAAACTTTAAATAGCGTGAAGCTAACTTTAAATAGCGTTAAACTACTTTAAATGGTGTTAAAATAACTTCAAATGGCCATAAACTAACTTTAAATGGCGTTTAACTAACTTAAATTTGAGCTAAACATGCTTCAAATGGCTTTTAAACTAACTTTATATGGCGTTAAACTAACTTTATATGGGGTTAAACTAGCCTTAAATGGCGTTCAACTAATTTTAAATGGCGTTAATCTAACTTTAAATGGCGTTAAAAGTGCTTCAAATGGCGATAAACTAACTTAAAATGGCGGTAAACTTGCTTTAATGGCGTTAAACGTGCTTCAAATTGCGTTTAACTGACTTTAAATGGCGTTAAACAAACTTTAAATGACGTGAAATTAACATTAAATGGCGTCAAATGCTTTTCAAGTGGCGATAAACTAACTTCAAAAGGCGTTAAACTAACTTCAAATGGCATTAAAACCTAATTCAAATGGCGTTAATATTACTTTAAATGGCGTTGAACAAACTTTAAATAACATTAAACTAGTTTCAAATGGCGTTAAACTAATTTCATATGGCGTTAAACTAACTTCAAATGTCATTAAACAAACTTTAAATGGCATTAAACTAACTTCAAATGGCGTTCACCTAACTCTAAATGGCGTTCAATTTACTTTAAACAGCATTCAAATAACTTTAAATGGCCTTAAACTAACTTTAAATGGTGTTAAACTAAATTTAAACGGCGTTAAACTAACATCAAATGGCGTTAAACTAACTTCAAATGGCGTTAAACTAACAACAAATGGCTCTAAACTAACTTTAAATGGCGTTAAACTAACTTTAAATGGCGTTAAACTTACTTCAAATGGCGTTAAACTAACGTTAAATGGCGTTAAACTAACTTCAAATGGCGTTAAACTAACAACAAACGACGTTAAACTGATTATATATGGTGTTAAACTAACTTCAAATGGCGTTAAACTAACAACAAATGACGTTAAACTAATTATATATGGTATTAAACTAACTTCAAATGGCGTTAAACTAACAACAAATGGAGTTAAACTAACTATAAATGGCGTTATACATACTTTAAAGGGTTTTAAAATTATTTTAATGACGTTCAACTAACATTAAATGGCGCTCAACTAACTTAAAATGGCGTTAAATTAATTTCAAATGGAGCTAAACTAACTTTAAATGGATTTAGACAAACTTTAAATAGCGTGAAACTAAATTTAAATGACGTTAAATGCGCTTGAAATGGAGTTAAACTAACGTCAAACGGCGTTAAAGTCACTTCAAATAGCGTTAAGCTAATCTAAATGGTTTTAAACTAACTTCAAATGGCCATAAACTAACTTTTAATGGCGTTTAACTAACTTTAATTGGCGTTATACATGCTTCAAATGACGTTTAAACTAACTCTAAATGGCGTTAATCTAACTTTAAATGGCGTTAAACGTGCTTCAAATGGCGTTAAACTAATTTTAAATGGCGTTAAACAAACTTTAAATGGCATGAAAGTAACATTAAATGGCTTCAAATGCTTTTCAAATGGCACTAAACTAACTTCAAATGGCGTTAAACTAAATTCAAATGGCGTTAAAACTTCAGTCAAATAGCATTAATATAATTTCATATGACGTTAAACAAACTTTAAATGGCATTAAACTAATTTCAAATGGCATTCACCTAACTTTAAATGGTGTTAAACTAGCTTCAAATGGCGTTAAACTAACTTCAAATGGCGCTAAACTAACTTCAAATGTCATTTAACAAACTTTAAATGGCATTAAACTAACTTCAAATGGCGTTCACCTTACTCTAAATGGCGTTCAACTTTAAACAGCATTCAAATAACTTTAAATGGTGTTAAACTAACTTCGAATGGTTTTAAACTAACTTTAAATGGTGTTAAACTAACTTCAAATGGCGTCAGACTAACAACAAATGGCGTTAAACTCACTATAAATGGCGTTATACATACCTTAAATGGTTTTAAATTTATTTTAATAGCGTTCAACTAACATTAAATGACGCTCAACTAACTTAAAATGGCGTTAAACTAATTTCAAATGGAGCTAAACTAACTTTAAATGGCGTTAAACTGACTTTAAATGGCGTTAGACAAACTTTAAAAAGCGTGAAACTAACTTTAAATGGCGTTAAATGTGCTTCAAATGGAGTTAAACTAACTTCAAATAGCGTTAAAGTCACTTCAAATAGCGTTAAACTACTTTAAATGGTGTTAAACTAACTTCAAATGGCCATAAACTAACTTTAAATGGCGTTTAACTACGTTTAATTGGCATTAAACATGCTTCAAATGGCGTTTAAACTAACTTTAAATGGCGTTAAACTAACTTTAAATGGGGTTAAACTAACCTTAAATGGCGTTCAACTAACTTTAAATATCATTCAAATAACTCTAAATGGCGTTAATCTAACATTAAATGGCGTTAAACGTACTTCAAATGGCGTTAAACTAACTTTAAATGGCGTTAAACAAACTTTAAATGGCGTGAGAGTAACATTAAATGGCATCAAATGCTTTTGAAATGGCGCTATACTTACTTCAAATGGCGTTAAACTAACTTCAAATGGCATTAAAACTTAATTCAAATAGCGTTAATATAACTTCAAATGTCATTAAACAAACTTTAAATGGCATTAAACTAATTTCAAATGGCGTTCACCTAGTTTTAAATGGCGTTAAACTAACTTCAAATGGCGTTAAACTAACTTCAAATGGCGCTAAACTAACTTCAAATGTCATTAAACAAATTCTAAATGGCATTAAGCTAACTTCAAATGGCGTTCACCTAACTCTAAATGGCGTTCAACTTACTTTAAACAGCATTCAAATCACTTTAAATGGCGTTAAACGAACTTTAAGTGGCATTAAACTAACTTTAACTGGCGTTAAACTAACTTTAGATGGCGTTAAACTAACTTCAAATGGCGCTAAAGTCACTTTAAATGGCGTTAAAGTAATTTCAAATGGCATTAAAAAAATTTCAAATGGAATTAAACTGGCTTCAAATGGGATTAAATTAACTTTAAATTGCGTTTAACTAAGTTTAAATGGCGTTAAACTAACTTCAAATGGCGTTAAAGTAACTTCAAATGGCATTAAAATAACTTCAAATGGCGTTAAATAAACTTCAAATGTCATTAAACTAACTTCATATGGCGTTAAACTCATTTTAAATTGCCTTAAACTAACTTTAAATGGCGTTAAACTATTCTTAAATAGCATTAATCTAACTTTAAATGACATTAAACGGACTTCAAATGGCATTAAACTAACTTCAAATGGCGTTTAATTAATTTTAAATGTCGTTCAGTTCACATTAAATGGCGTTAAACTAACTTTAAATGGCATTAAACTCTTCAAATGGCATTAAACTAACTTTAAATGGCGTTCAACTAACTTTAAATGGCATTCAACTATTTTCAGATGGCGTTCAACTAACTTTAAATGGCGTTCAACTAACTTTAAATGGCGTTCAACTATCTTTCAATGGCGTTAAACTAACTTTAAATGGCGTTAAACTAACTTCAAATGGCATTAAACTAATCTAACCTAACCTAACCTAACGTAGAAGATGAAAGGAATCCGCCCCAGAAGACGGTAGGATTCTGTTCCAGAGTACTGTAGGATCCGGGCCAAAAAGTTGGCAGGGTTCTGCCCCAGAATAGGGTATGATTCTGCCCCCGAATAGTGTAGGATTCTGCCCCAGAATAGGGTACGATTCCACCCCACATTCGGATAGGATTCTGCCCAAAATACGGTAGGATTCTGCCCTAGGAGACGGTAGGATTCCGCCTGACAATAAGGGAGGATTCCGTCCCAGAATAGGGTAGGATTTCGCCCCAGAATATTGTAGGATTCTGCGCTAGAAAATGGTAGGATCTGCGCCAGAATACGGTAGGATTTCGCCCTAGAAGATGTTATGATTTCGTCCTGTACAACGGCAGGATTCCGCCCAAGAAGATGTTATGATTTCGCCCTATACAACGGCAGGATTCAGCCCTAGAAGATTTTATGATTTCGCCCGACACAACGGCAGGATTCCACCCCCTAAAACGGTAGGATATAACCCCAGAAGACATTAGCATTCCGCCTAGAAGACGGTAGGATTTCGTCCCCAAAGACTGTAGAATTCCGCCTGAGAAAACGGTAAGAATCAGTCCAAGAAGACAGTAGGATTCCGCCAGAGAAAACGGTAATAGTTCGTTCCAGAAAACAGTAGGATTATGCCATACAAGATGGTAGGATTGTGTCCAATAATGCGGTAGTCATCCGCCCCAGAACACGGTAGGAATCCGCCCCAGAAGAAAGTATGATTCTGCGCCAGAATACGGTAGGATTCCGCCCTCGAAGATGGAAGGAATCCGCCCAAGAAGACAGTAGGATTCTGCCCCAGAATACGGTAGGACCCCGCCCCCAGAAGATGATAATATTCCGCCCCAGAATAGGGTAGGATTCCGCCCCAGAATAGCGTAAGATTCCGCCCCAGAATACGCTAGGATTCTGCCCAAGGAGACGGTAGGATATCGTTCCAGAAAACTGTAGGTTTCTGCGCCAGCAAACGGTAGGATTCTGTCCCCAAAGACGGTAAGATTTTGCCCCAGAAAACGGTCGAATTCCTCCCAGAATATGGTAGGATTCCGCTCCTGAATACGGTAGAATTCTGTCCCAGAATACGGTAGGATTGTGCGCCAGAATACGGTAGGACTCCGCCCTAGAAGATGGTAGGAATCTGCCCCAGAAGACGGTAGGATTCTGCCCCAGGAAACGGTAGGATTCTGCCCCAGAATAGGCTAGAATTCTGACCAAGGAGACGGTAGGATATCGCTCCCGAAAACAACAGGATTCAGCACCAGCAAACGGTAGGATTCTGTCCCCAAAGACGGAAAGATTTTGCCCCAGAAAACAGTCGACTTCCGCCCAGAATACGGTAGGATTTCGCTCCTGAATACGGTAGAATTCTGCCCCAGAATACGGTAGGATCCTGCCCCAGATGATGGTAGGGTTCTGCACAAGAATTCCCCCCCAGAATAGGCTAAGATTCCGGAAGAATAGGCTAGGATTCCGTTCTAAAATAGGGTATGATTCCGCCCAAAATACGGTAGGATTCTGTCCCAGGAGACGTTAGGATTCCGCTTTTGAATACGGTATGATTCCACCCCAGATAACTGTAGGATTCTGCGCCAAAATTCGGTAGGATTTTGCCCTAGAAGATGTTATGATTTTGCCCTAAACAACGGCAGAATTGCACCCCCTAAAGGGGGTGTGCATGTTGACAATGAGCTGAAGTTCTCGGGCCATTGCGAGAAGAAGGTAAATCAGACAAATAAATTATCGGGTCTTATAAGAAGGTAGTTCAGATATCTAGAAGGTCCGTCCCTCGTAACGATCTTCAAGAGTGAAGTGCTTCCCCATCTGGAGTACTGTCACCCCGTCTGGTCCCCGAGATATGCTAGGGACTGTCAGTTGATTGAAAATGTCCAAAGGAGGGCCACCAAACTGGTGCCTGCACTACAGCACCTCAGATACCCTGAGATATTAGAGCGCTTGGAATTATCTATCTATCTATCTATCTATCTATCTATAACTAATCAGTGGTAACCACCCAGTAAGGTACGGTAACTACCATTATTGTAGTCGGGAAGTATTTCGTTTATATTTTTCCACGAACAGTTTTCAGAGTTAAGTGTTTAGTTAAAAGTATTATATTATTATTAGATAAAAATAAATGTGTTTGTAATATTAAAGTATTTTTTTATAATATAATTAAGTAAATCAGGAAATCTAAACGAATCGCTGTGATGATTAACTCTTAAAACTGATGGGTCGGCTCAATAGATGGCAGGTACTGTGCGTCGTCTGCTTTGTTTAAATATACTATGGCTTGTTTACATATACTATGGCTTGTTTACATATACTATGGTTTGTTTACATATACTATGGCTTGTTTACATATACTATGGCTTGTTTACATATACTATGGCTTGTTTACATATACTATGGCTTGTTTACACATACTATGGCTTGTTTAAATATACTATGGCTTGTTTACATATACTATGGCTTGTTTAAATATACTATGGCTTGTTTACATATACTATGGCCTGTTTACATATACTATGGCTTGTTTACATATACTATGGCTTGTTTACATATACTATGGCTTGTTTAAATATACTATGGCTTGTTTACATATACTATGGCATATACTATGGCTTGTTTACATATACTATGGTTTGTTTACATATACTATGGCTTGTTTACATATACACTTGTTTAAATATACTATGGCTTGTTTACATATACTATGGCTTGTTTAAATATACTATGGCTTGTTTACATATACTATGGCCTGTTTACATATACTATGGTTTGTTTACATATACTATGGCTTGTTTACATATACTATGGCTTGTTTAAATATACTATGGTTTGTTTACATATACTATGGCCTGTTTACATATACTATGGCTTGTTTACATATACTATGGCTTGTTTACATATACTATGGCTTGTTTACATATACTATGGCTTGTTTACAAATACTATGGTTTGCTTACATCATCTTAAGGGCGAAACTCGAATTCAAACAAACGTGACAATGAGTAATACCATGCTTAAAACGTTTCTCGTATAGTAACGGGTCAGGTCAACAGATGGCGCTGCTAGGATGATCTAAAACATCACATTTTTTTATCGACATAGATGGTAACTGTCCCGTCTTGTCTACAAACGAGTGTTTCTTCATTACCATATAAATTAATTTACCCTAAAATTTGTATTAAATCTTGTATGTTCGATTAAGGTTAGATTTATTTTTAATGTTTCCTTATTCTGATAAACTTTTTGGCGGGAAGAAGACTAAACAGATGCTAGTGACTGACACGTGGAGCTTCAGTGTCAACACAGACACGAATGGGTGAGGTGCTGTCTCTCTCACTTGACAGACGCTGTTTATAAAGTGTTGTTTTTAGTGTATTTAAGTGGTTAAACTTATATTGTGTAAAGGTTGATATATTAAGGTTATTTGTACAGATTTATTTTAAACGGAAGTACTTGACAAAATATTAAGATACACGAGTTAATTTATTATGAACAAGCGCAGGTTAATGGTCGTTAACGCTCTTAATCTCAGCGACTAATAGACAATACTTTACTATTATGGTTAATGACTTTATTTAAACTAATGAAATATGGTTTACTTTTGGGAATATTTACCTTCATCGTACTTTAGTAACGTTCCTCACGTTCCTCGTACTTTAGTAACGTTTCTCATACTTGGTGTATGTTTTGGTCTTGTATGTTACACGAAGTATTTGTTACTAGTAATATTATTGTTAATATTGGTCCATAGGTTCCCGCCATGTTTACCCCAGGATATCCCCACTTAGTAGTCTCCTCCTTATAGGTTAGGTAGGTTGGTTGGTTTGGTTCCTTTGGCTAGATCCAGTATAACAAAGTCCCCTGATCCAGTATAACAAAGTCCCCTGATAGAGTATAACAAAGTCCCCTGATAGAGTATAACAAAGTCCCCTGATAGAGTATAACAAAGTCCCCTGATAGAGTATAACAAAGTCCCCTCATAGAGTATAACAAAGGCCCATGGTCGAGTATAACAAAGCCCCTCATCGGGTATAACAAAGGACCCTAATCGAGCTTAACAAAGGCCCATGGTCGCGTATAACAAAGTCCCCTGATCGAGTATAACAAAGTCCCCTGATAGAGTATAACAAAGACTCCTCATAGAGTATAACAAAGTCCCTGATCGAGCATAACAAAGGCCCATGGTCGAGTATAACAAAGCCCTCTCATTGAGTACAACAAAGTCCCCTGAACGAGTTTAAGAAAGTCCCCTCATCGAGTATAACAAAGTCCCCTGATCGAGCATAACAAAGTCCCTTTAATCGAGCATAACAAAGTCCCCTGATCGAGCATAACAAAGTCACCTGTTCGAGTATAACAAAGTCCTCTGATCGAGTATAACAAAGTCCCCAGATCGAGTATAATAGGCCCCCGATCGAGTATAACAAAGCACCCTCAACGAGCATAACAAAGGCCCCTCATCGAGTATAACAAAGCCCCTTGATCGAGTATAACAAAGTCCCCTGATCGAGCATAACAAAGTCACCTGATTGAGCATAACAAAGGCCCTTGATGGAGTATATCAAAGTTCCCTGATCGAGAATAACAAAGTCCCGTGATCGAGTATAACAAAGTCCCCTGATCGAGTTAACAAAGTACCCTAATTCAGTATACCAAAGACCCCTGATCGAGTATAACAAAGACCCCTGGTCGAGCATAACAAAGGCCCCTAATCGAGTATAACAAAGGCCCCTAATCGAGTATAACAAAGGCCCCTGATCGAGTATAACAAATTCCCCTGATCGAGTACAACAAAGTCACCTGATCGAGTACAACAAAGTCCCCTGATCGAGTACAACAAAGCCCCCTGATCGACTATAACAAAACCCCCTCATCGAGTATAACAAAACACCCTCATCGAGTATAACAAAGCCCCCTGATCGAGTAGAACAAATTCCCCTGAACGAGTACAACAAAGTCCCCTATTCGAGTATAACAAAGTCCCCTGGTAGAGTATACCAAGGTCCTCTCATCGAGTATAACATAGTCCCCTGATCGAGTATAACAAAGTCCCTCATTGAGTATAACAAAGGCCCCTGATCGAGTATAACAAAGTCCCTCATTGAGTATAACAAAGGACCCTGATCGAGTATAACAAAGTCACCCAGGTCGAGTATAACAAAGGCCCCTGATCGAGTATAACAAAACCCCCACATCGAGTATAACAAAGCCCCCTGATCGAGTATAACAAAGTCCCCTGGTCGAGTATACCAAAGTCCCATGATCGAGTATACCAAAGTCCCCTGATCGAGTATAACAAAGTCCCCTGAACGAGGACAACAAAGTTCCCTAATCGAGAATATCAAAGTTCCCTGATCGAGTATAACAGACTCCAACCATCGAGTATAACAAAGTCCCCTGGTAGAGTATACCAAAGTCCCCTGATCGAGTATAACATAGTCCTCTGATCGAGTATAAGAAAGTCCCTCATCGAGTATAACAAAGGCCCATGATCGATTATAACAAAGTCACCCTGGACGAGTATAACAAAGCCCCATGACGAGTATAACAACAAACCCTGATCGAGTATAAGAAAGTCCCCTGATCGAGTATAACAAAACCCCCTCATCGAGTATAACAAAGCCCCCTGATCGAGTATAAAAAAGTCCCCTGGTCGAGTATACCAAAGTCCCATGATCGAGTATACCAAAGTCCCCTGATCGAGTATAACAAAGACCCCTGATCGATTATAACAAAGTCACCCTGGACGAGTATAACAAACCCCATGACGAGTATAACAAAAAACCCTGATCGAGTATAACAAAGTCCCCTGATAGAGCATAACAAAGTACCCTGATCGAGTATAACAAAGTCCCCTGATCGAGCATAACAAAGGCCCCTGATGGAGTATATCAAAGTTCCCTAATCGAGTATAACAAAGTCCCCTGATCGAATATAACAAAGTCCCCTGATCGAGTATAACAAAGTACCCTGATCGAGTATAACAAAGGCCCCTGATCGATTATAACAAAGTCCCCTGATAGAGTATAACAAAAACCCCTGATAGAGAATAACAAAGTCCCCTGATCGAGCATAACAAAGGCCCCTGATGGAGTATATCAAAGTTCCCTAATCGAGTATAACAAAGTCCCCGCTTCGAGTATAACAAAGTCCCCTGATCGTGCATAACAAAGGCCCATGGTCGTGTATAACAAAGCCCCCTAATCGAGACCAACAAAGTCCCCTAATCGAACATAACAAAGTCACCTGATCGAGCAAAACAAAGGCCCCTAATGGAGTATATCAAAGTTCCCTGATCGAGTATAACAAAGTCCCCTCTTCGAGTATAACAAAGTCCCCTAAGCGAGTATAACAAGTCCCCTGATCGAGTATAACAAAGTCCCCTGATCGAGTATAACAAAGTCCCCTGATCGAGTATAACAAAGGCCCCTGATCGAGTATAACAAAGACCCCTCATCAATTATAACAAAGGCTACTTATCGAGTAAACAAAGGCCCCTGAACGAGTATAACAAAGGCCTCTGATCGAGTATAACAAAGTCCCCTGATCGAGTATAACAAAGTCCCCTGATCGAGTATAACAAAGGCCCCCGATCGAGTAAAACAAACCACAACTCTACGAGCTTAACAAAGGCCCCTCATCGAGTATAACAAAACCCCTTGATCGAGTATAACAAAGTCCCCTGATCGAGTATAACAAAGCCCTCTGATCGAGTATAACAAAGCTTCCTCTTCGAGTATAACAGTCCCCTTATTGAGTATAGCAAAGTCCCCTGATCGAGTATAAAAAGCCCCCTGTTAGAGTATAACAAAGGCCCCTGATCGAATATAACAAAGCCCCCTGACCGAGTATAACAAAGGCCCCTAATTGAGTATAACAAAGCCCCCTGACCGAGTATAACAAAGTCCCTGATCAAAGTATAGCAAAGGCCCTGATCCGTATAACAAAGCCCTGACCAAAGAAGTACAACAAAGACCCTGATCGAGTACAACAAGCCCCCTGATCGAGTACATAACAAAGTGCCTGATCCGTAATTATAATAAGCCCCCAGATCGAGTATAACCTGGTCTGATCGGGTATAACAAAACCCCTGATCATGGGCATAACAGGCCTGATCAGGTATAACGCAAGCCCTGACCGAAGGTATAACAAAGCGCCCTCATCGAGTATAACAAAGGCCCCTAATCGAGTATAGCAAAGGCCCCTGATCGAGTATAACAAAGGCCTTTGATCGAGCAAAACAAAGGCCCATGGTCGAGTATAACAAAGCCCCCTGATCGAGTAAAACAAAGTCCCCTCATCGTGTATAACAAAGCCTCCAGATCGACTATAACAAAGTCCCCTGATCGAGTATAACAAAGCCTCCTGATCGAAAATAACAAAGGCCCCTGATCGAGTATAAAAAAAGCCCCCTGACCTTGCATAACAAAGGTCCCTTATCGAGTATAACAAAGTCTCCTGATCGAATATAACAAAGGCCCCTAAAAGAGTATAACAAAGCCCCTGATTGAGTGTAACAAAGTCCCCGGGTCGAGTATAACAAAGCCCCTGATCGAGTATAACAAAAACCCCCGATTGAGTATAACAAAGTCCTCTGATCGAGTATGACAAATTCCCCTAATCGAGTATAACAAAGTCCCCCGAACGAGTATAACAAAGTCCCCTGATCGAGCATAACAAAGTCACCTGATCGAGCATAACAAAGGCCCTTGATGGAGTGTATCAAAGTTCCCTCATCGAGGATAACAAAGTCCCCTGATCAAGTATAACAGAGTCCCCTGATCAAGTATAACAAAGTCACCTGATCGAGTATAAGAAAGCCCCCTGGTCGAGTATAACAAAGTCCCCTTGTCGAGTATAACAAAGCCCCTTCATCGAGTATAACAAAGTTCCCTCATCGAGTATAACAAATGCCCATGGTCGAGTATAACAAAGCGCCCTGATCGAGTATAACAAAGGCCCCTAATCGAGTATAACAAAGGCCCCTGATCGAGTATAACAAAGGCCTTTGATCGAGCAAAACAAAGGCCCATGGTCGAGTATAACAAAGCCCCCTGATCGAGTAAAACAATGTCCCCTCATCGTGTATAACAAAGCCTCCAGATCGACTATAACAAAGTCCCCTGATCGAGTATAACAAAGCCTCCTGATCGAAAATAACAAAGGCCCCTGATCGAGTATAAAAAAAGCCCCCTGACCTTGCATAACAAAGGTCCCTTATCGAGTATAACAAAGTCTCCTGATCGAATATAACAAAGGCCCCTAAAAGAGTATAACAAAGCCCCTGATTGAGTGTAACAAAGTCCCCGGGTCGAGTATAACAAAGCCCCTGATCGAGTATAACAAAAACCCCCGATTGAGTATAACAAAGTCCTCTGATCGAGTATGACAAATTCCCCTAATCGAGTATAACAAAGTCCCCCGAACGAGTATAACAAAGTCCCCTGATCGAGCATAACAAAGTCACCTGATCGAGCATAACAAAGGCCCTTGATGGAGTGTATCAAAGTTCCCTCATCGAGGATAACAAAGTCCCCTGATCAAGTATAACAGAGTCCCCTGATCAAGTATAACAAAGTCACCTGATCGAGTATAAGAAAGCCCCCTGGTCGAGTATAACAAAGTCCCCTTGTCGAGTATAACAAAGCCCCTTCATCGAGTATAACAAAGTTCCCTCATCGAGTATAACAAATGCCCATGGTCGAGTATAACAAAGCCCCCTGATCGAGTACAACAAAGTCCTCTGAACGAGTATAACAAAGTCCCCTGATCGAGCATAACAAAGTCCCCTAATCGAGCATTACAAAGGCCCCTGATGGAGTATATCAAAGTTCCCTCATCGAGCATTACAAAGGCCCCTGATGGAGTATATCAAAGTCCCCTGATCGTGTATAACAAAGTCCCCTGAGGAGAGTATAACAAAGACTCCTGATAGAGTATAACAAAGTCCCTGATCGAGCATAACAAAGGCCCATGGTCGAGTATAACAAAGCCCCCTGATCGAGTACAACAAAGTCCCCTGAAAGAGTATAACAAAGTCCCCCGATCGAGCATAACAAAGGCCCTTGATGGAGTATATCAAAGTCCCCTGATCGAGGATAACAAAGTCCCGTGATTGAGTATAACAAAGTCATCTGATCGAGTATGACAAATTCCCCTAATCGAGTATAACAAAGTCCCATGATCGAGTATAACAAAGTCCCCTGAACGAGTACAACAAAGTACCCTGAACGAGTACAACAAAGCCCCCTATTCGAGTATAACAAAGTCCCCTGATCGAGTATAACAAACTCCCCTCATCAAGTATAACAAAATCCCCTGGTAGCGTATACCGAAGCCCCCTGATTCGAGTATAACATAGTCCCTGATCGAGTATAACAAAGTCCCTCATTGAGTATAACAAAGGCCCCTCATCGAGTATAACAAAGTCCCTCATTGAGTATAACAAAGGCCCCTGATCGAGTATAACAAAGTCACCCAGGTCGAGCATAACAAAGCCCCCTGACGAGTATAACAAAGCCCCCTGATCGAGTATAACAAAGACCCCTGGTCGAGTATATCAAAGGTCCCTCATCGAGTATAACAAAGGCCCCTCATCGAGTATAACAAAGGCCCTAATCGAGTATAACAAAGTCCCCTGATCGAGTATAACAAAGTCCCCTAAACGAGTATAACAAAGGCCTCTGATCGAGTATAACAAAGTCCCCGGATCGAGTATAACAAAGTCCCCTGATCGAGTATAACAAAGGCCCTGGTCGAGTATAACAAAGTTCCCTGTTCGAGTATAACAAAGTCCCCTGATCGAGTATAACAAAGGCCCCCGATCGAGTAAAACAAAGCACAACTCAACGAGCATAACAAAGGCCCTCATCGAGAATAACAAAACCCCTTCATCGAGTATAACAAAGTCCCCTGATCGAGTATAACAAAGCCCTCTGATCGAGTATAACAAAGCTTCCTCTTCAAGTATAACAGTCCCCTTATTGAGTATAACAAAGTCCCCTGATCGAGTATAAAAAGCCCCCTGTTCGAGTAAAACAAAGGCCCCTCATCGAATATAACAAAGCCCCCTGACCGAGTATAACAAAGGCCCCTAATTGAGTATAACAAAGCCCCCTGACCGAGTATAAAGTCCCTGATCGAGTATAGCAAAGGCCCCTGATCGAGTAAATAAAGCCCTGACCGAGTATAACAAAGACACCTGATCGAGTATAACAAAGCCCCCTGATCGAGTATAACAAAGTGCCCTGATCGAGTATAACAAACCCCCCAGATCGAGTATAACAGTCCCCTGATCGAGTATAACAAAACCCCCTGATCGAGTATAACAAAGGCCCCTGATCGAGTATAACAAAGCCCCCTGACCGAGTATAACAAAGCGCCCTCATCGAGTATAACAAAGGTCCCTAATCGAGTATAACGAAGGCCCCTGATCGAGTATAACAAAGGCCTCTGATCGAGCATAACAAAGGCCCATGGTCGAGTATAACAAAGCCCCCTGATCGAGTAAAACAAAGTCCCCTGATCGTGTACAACAAAGCCTCCAGATCGACTATAACAAAGTCCCCTGATCGAGTATAACAAAGCCCCCTGATCGAAAATAACAAAGGTCCCTTATCGAGTATAACAAAGTTTCCTGATCGAATATAACAAAGGCCCCTAAAAGAGAATAACAAAGCCCCTGATCGAGTGTAACAAAGTCCCCGGGTCGAGTATAACAAAGCCCCTGATCGAGTATAACAAAAACCCCTGATTGAGTATAACAAAGTCCTCTGATCGAGCATAACAAAGTCACCTGATCGAGCATAACAAAGGCCCTTGATGGAGTATATCAAAGTTCCCTCATCGAGGATAACAAAGTCTCCTGATCAAGTATAACAGAGTCCCCTGATCAAGTATAACAAAGTCACCTGATCGAGTATAAGAAAGCCCGCTGGTCGAGTTTAACAAAGTCCCCTTGTCGAGTATAACAAAGCCCCTTCATCGAGTATAACAAAGTTCCCTCATCGAGTATAACAAATGCCCATGGTCGAGTATAACAAAGCCCCCTGATCGAGTACAACAAAGTCCTCTGAACGAGTATAACAAAGTCCCCTGATCGAGCATAACAAAGTCCCCTGATCGAGCATTATAAAGGCCCCAGGATAACAAAGTCCCGTGATTATTGAGTATACAACAAAGTCCTCTGATCGAGTATGGACAAATTTTAATCGAGAATGAAGTCCCATGATCGATATAAACAAAGTTCCCTGAACAGTACAAACAAAGTCTCGAACGAGTACAACAAAGCCTCTTATTCGAGTATACCATAGTCTCCTGATCGAGCATACTGAAAGTCCCCATTGGAGTATACAACAAAGGCCCTGATCGAGTATAACAAAACCTCATTGAGTATAACAGCGCCCCGAACGAGTATAACAATAAAAACCTTGATCAAGGCAACAAAGTCCTTTGATCGAGTATGCAACAAAGACTTTCATCGAGTATAACAAAAAAGACCTTTATCGGAGCAATAGCACCGCTGGTCGAGCAGGTCAAAAGCGTCCCTTGATTGAAACAAAGCGCCCTCATCGAGTATAACAAAGGCCTCAATCGAGTATAACAAAGGTCTGATTGAGTATAAGTAACAAAAAGTCCTCTTGAATGAGTACAACAGCACCCTGAACGAGTGCCACAACAAAGCCCCTATTCGAGGCAACAAAGTCCTTATCGAGTATAACAACCTCTATCGAGTATAAATAAAAGTCCCCGGTGATATGGGGTCGAAGCCCCCACTCCAGTATAACATAGTCCCCCGATCGAGCATAACAACAACCTATAATCGAATTATAACAGTCACCTGACGAGCATAACAAAGTCCTCGATCGAGCATTATGGAAGTGTCTCAATGGAGTGGGCAACAAGTTCTAATCGAGCATTACAAAGGCCCTCATGAGGAGTATATAAAAGTCCCTGATCGTGAATAAAGTCTCCCCTGATAGAAAAGGTATAAATAAAGACCCTGGATAGAGTAACAAAGTCCCTGATCGAGCAACAAAGGCCCATGGTCGAGTATAACAAAGCCCCTGATCGAGTACAAAGTCCTGAAAGTATAACAGTCCCTCGATCGAGTATAACAGCGCCCTTGATGGAGTATAAAAGTTCCTTTGATCGAGGTGATAACAAAGTCTCCGTGATTGAGAAGAGTAACAAAGTCCTCTGATCATAAGGCGACACAAATTCCCCTAATTTATATAACAAAGTCCCCTGATCGAGTATATAACAAAGTCCCCTGAACGAGTACAAATAAAGTCCCTTGAACGAGTACAAACAGTGCTTTCCCCTATTCGAGTATAACAAAGTCCCCATCGAGTATAACAAATCAGTCGAGTATAACAAGTCCCCTAGAGTATACCGAAGCCTCGATTCGAGTATATAACATAGTCCCCTGATCGATTAGTAACAAAGTCCCCATTATATAAACAAAGGCCCCATCGAGTATAACAAAAGTCCCTCATTGAGTATAACAAAGGCCCTGATCGAGTATAACAAAGTCACCCAGGTCGAGCAT